>NC_090998.1:26247500-26550530 GCF_041146395.1 Eulemur rufifrons | reverse complement strand
TAAAATTCCTTTCAGTTAGGGTTATAACAGTTAAGTATCTTTTAAAAGAATTCTAAAAATTATTTTGATACTTACACATGATTTTTAATTATGTCCATGTTTTCCAAATACCATATTAAAATTTTAAAGAAATTAATCTGTCCCATTAAAACTGACTATAAAAAGAATTTCTTTAAAGCAAAATCCTGCTTTGCCATTGATTTCCATTTTAAAGGTTAAGAAAGGCTTCCGTCTGAAATTCTTCAACTAGGGTCAGATTTTTGGCAATAAAAGTTACTATGATTCAGACTGGATGAGGAAGTATACTTGCAAAATAGGATTTGTTAGGAGCTTGTGGCCTCACCAACTGTTTCTTTTCCATTGCAGAGAGCACTTGACTGACTTACCTATTACGCAGCTTTCCTATGCCTGAGGTATCTCCAGCCAATTCTCCTTTTCATTTTATTAGGGTATTCATAATACCTATATGTATATATTCTAGACTATATATTTAAAAGTCTGAGACCTCAAATTGTATGAAATGGACTTTTTTAAAAACTATGTTTACATACACTGGCCTACAAAGAAGATTAAACATTTAGGTGAATAATTCACTGCTGTAGTATTTGTACACTTCAGACTACCTCTTAGGAAAAGCTTAACACAGTAGTAACAAAATTACTTGATTGATATGATTAATATCACTTTTTTCATATATTTTATTATAGCATAGAAATTTTATAATTTACTAATGCAAACAAAATTTGCAATCTTTAATAGTCTTAATTTTGGAATTTATAAAGGAATGACTAAGAGCTCCTAATTTTTTAAGTGTAAGTAGAGATATGCTGTGCATTCTATCTTTTTATGTCTTGGATTAGTAATCAGGTACCAAAGAGTGAATTAATATGCAATTCCTGCTTTAAAATTCAGAGTTTATGCTTGAGTTCAAGAGGCATATTGTTGATTGTTTAAAAATTACTTAAATCTAGCCTTAGCACCTTTAAAATCTCAGCATGCCTTTTAATCTAGTACTTCTCCTTCTATTTTGAGCTCTACAAACCTTCAGCAAGCCAAAGTTGGGTTACCCTTTTTCAACACTATCAAAATAGAATGGTTGCCATTTGTTTACTACCTTATGATACAATGCCTAGATAAATGCTTGGGTGTCCCCTTATTATGATGATACAATCAAAGCATAGTTCTTCCCCCTTTCCGAAATATTTCTTTAGTGATGAAATTGCTTTGCATTTAAGAGTAGAAAACCTGGTGGGGTGTGGTGGCTCACACCTGTAATCCTAGCACTTTGGGAGGCCGACACAGGAGGATAGCTTGAGACCAGGAGTTTGAGGACCAGCCTGGGTAACATAGTGAGACCTCATCTCTACCAAAAAAGATTTAAAAAATTAGCTGGGCATGATGGCATGTGCCTGTAGTCCTGTTTACTAGGGAGGCTAAGGTGGGAAGATGACTTGAGTCTAAGAGTTCAAGGCTGCAGTAAGCTATGATTGGGCCACTGCACTCCAGCCTGGGTGACAAAGCGACAACCTCACCTCTAAATAAATAGATATATAGATAGGAGAACAAACCGCTCTGGAGTTTTTGGTTTTCTTTTTAGTTTTTAAATTTTATTTTAAGGAGAGAAAAGAACATAAGACATTCATTTAATGTCTCAACCACAAACATTTGCACTGTAAACAAAATGACAAATTATAAAACAATTTTCTTGTCCTTTTAATCCTGGGAGAAAATTAAGATTATGTACCCTCAAATAAGCCTCAGTTTCCTATATTTAAACTTTATTTTTCCTCAAAAGAAAACTACTGCAATCCTTAAATATCACTTGGTTACATTTGCTTTTCCTCCAGAGAAGCTAAATTGCTATATGAGATTGGAGTTGTTTTATATTTTTCATATTAAAGATGAAAGTGATAAAAATTGAACAATGGACTCAAAAAGTAGGTCTATATACCTCTAAACAAATTTGAATACAAACAAGATTATAATCAGTGAAACACTTAAATTATTTTGGCAACTTCAAATAATATTGGCTGTTTAACAAAAGGAATTAGGGTAACTCTTGTAAATATAACTCATTTATGCCTTTCAAATGGAATTTAAAACTACTCAGGGTGAGAAGGCATGGAGAAAAGTACACATTAATGAAAGCTATGTACTAAAGCAGACCTTCAGCAACAGCTTATATAACTATGTAATAGATGTTTAGAAATTCTTTGTATTCTGTTTTCAAGCAGTTGTGCAAATCAATTTGGTGACTTTTTACACTTAAATTCTTCAAGGTATTTTTCTAGAATTGACCCAAGTTGCCCTCACCCATCTCCTCACCCATTTACAGTTCCAGGTTGGGATTAGTATTTCAAATAAAGTAGGGACAAATCTTAACTGTATATCAGAAGAGATGTTTCTGGCTAAACTCAGTTTCAGTTAAGATTCTTTTGCCACAGTAGTATCTTTACTTCCCAGGGCACCACTGTCTCACAAACCAATTACATCTTAAAACCAGCAATTGCTAGGCTTACTTTGTTAATTTAAAAAAAAAAAAAAAACTTAAAAAGTAGGCAGCATTTTTCCATACCTCTATGTGGGCATATGGTACAACAGTTACTTCTTACTATAGGCAGTTGCTTATGTTCCCAGAATTATTAGAATAGCAGTTCCAGAAAACTAGCCATGTGGAAATGTACATGTTATTCCTGTGAACTTTGAAAATCTTTGATATTTTTGGAAACTTTAGGCTGTCTTTAATTTTTATGTTCATTGTGAGACAATACACTATTTGGGTATTATGAGATCAGTCTACCTGGAGATACTAGTTATTTAAATGAGGTGTTAAATGGAGGTAATGTCAGATAAGTATAAAATTGTGAAAGGTGTTTTTCTGAGTTGTGTGCCTATTTGCCTCAACTTTTTCTAGTATTAATTGCCTCAGGTAGTGACTCTTCAGCTCTGTAATACCTGATACTATTTAAGGTATCTTGTGAGTGCAGAATATAAGGATTACTAAAACTTCTTTTTAAACATAGGTGCCTTTTCTTTGTACTTTCCATCCTATTCCTTCTCAAAGTGGAAGCTTCTTTCCCATTTCTTTGTATATATTAGACATTCAAATAATTGTTAATTGGTCTTGATGTGAAAGTTATATGCTAGGGATTTTCTGTCATACAGATACTACTTTTACTGCTTAATCATCACAAGAGAACTTTGTGTCATTTCTCTGATGCCACAGGTAGAAGAATACTCAGGTAAATGTAACCCTATTAATGGTATCAGAAAAAGTGAAGTATTATGTACCTATATGTTAATTTATATTCATCTAATAGTTACTCCTGTGATTTAATTTGGTTGAAAGAGTTCTTTGGAAGATTATTTCCTTCTTCAGGAGGATGGGCAAGATTTAATGCACTATTCAGCAGTTAGAGACACAACACTAGAAGAGAGGGGGAAAATTTAATTCAAATTTTTATTTAATCAAAAGTCAAAATGTGAGTACTTGATAGTAGCTATTAGTGAAACATACAATCAAAAGTTAGTGAATTCTTAGAGCTATCATGATGTTTAATCCAATCCCATTGAACTATATCTTGATTTCATGTTTATCATATTAGTTTATATCTTAATTGATGTAACTCAAAAGTATCATGTAGACATCTCAAACAAAAGATCACCAGGTGCTTTGCTTGAGAGCCGGGGTGTGTGCCATGGAAAGTAGCTCCCAGAATTTAGATGAGATTGGGAAAAACACTGCCCAGAAGAGTTCCCCTTACGGAGCTTGGGATAATCTAATACAGAGCTAGATACTGCCCTGGGGCCCTTTATACCTAAACTACCTGAATGTGTCTTTCTGAATATTACCAATTATTCCAGAAAGTGAGCATAAATATAACTGCCATTCTTTGTTAACATTTTATGCATGTGTAATTTTCAAGTAGTTGTGTGATGGATTATTTTTTTTAGTTGCTTAGATCCCAGATACTACATTTGAATAATATTCCATGTTTTTAAGAGGAAGAAATGCTGCAATCCAACAGCACTCATCTCAAATGTGAGGAAAGTTGGGATAAAACTTAGTATAGGAATTTGAGAATATATATAGTTTTTACTAGTTTGTATTATACATAAAATATTTTTAAGCAAAAAAAGACATCTCTAAACTTAATAAAATCTTTATTTTTCTGCTGTACATCGTACAGTTATGCAATTGGAATGATCAAGATACTAATAAATCCTCTGGTGATCATAGAAGAGTAATTTTCTCCACTTTATACAGGAAGACTAAAACTAGAATTTAAAATTTTATTTGAAATTTTGCTTTCCTCAATGGCAAAGATCAAGTGACTAGGTTTTTACATAATTCTAGTCTTGGACATCCCCCTGCCCGCCCCCCCACCCCATTAGCCACTTTAATTGAGGCCTGAGTGAAAAATAGCTTAAATAATAAGGAGTTTGAAAACTTTAATGGACAGGAAGGAAACTCTTGAGCAAAGGTTATCAGGAAAATGGGGGATTAAAAAGACTTGGAAATAGTAATTGTCAAATTCAAATTATGAGAGTCCTCAATGCAAACATGCTTAATTCCTCATTCAGTACATACTTTACTTATACTTCCTGTTCCTTTTTAGAGTTAAGAAAAATGTTAAAACTGTGAACCCACTTTACTGATTCCCCCACCCCTCAACAAGGACTCCAAGATATAACATGGGAAGGCGGGAGAGACATTTTCCTTTTCAGAGGAATTATTTCTCTCACAGCATTTGTGAGGATATTGAGGCCATTCTTACACTGATCTTGAGTTTAAATCTTTCTACTGGGTATCCCAGAATGGTTCCAAGGTCAGTACTGTCTTTCTTTAGCTTATTTCTGCTTCTACCTACCATGTGTTCTTCCGTGTTTATTGAGTCTAAATCCGCTCAAGGAGAAAAATATAGAACAGTGGGAGTATTTTCACGTTTAATATGCAAGGGCATAGAATTTTAGGAAACAATTTGGAAATATTTTTTCATAAAATATTTGTGGTTATAGGCTAGTTTGTGACTTTTCTTCTGTCACTGAAATAAAAAGAATATATAGTTAAGGAATAGGGATGAATGTATAACAGCACATGTGACATTGACAGCTTGGGCATGTTGTTACTTCCTAATCTTGAGAACCACAGTTTGCCGTTTTAGAGGTATCTGAGAGGTTCCAGATAAAAGGTGTTTGCCGAATGTTCTTAGACCTTGAGTGTGCTGGATGCCTTAAAGTAGGAAAGCAATTTGTAACAGAAGCTCACGATGAAGAACCAGACATTCCGGGCCATCTGAGATCTTGCGATGAGAAGGCGCCAGGCAATAAGGAAGAGTGCAGTGTTAAAGAGGTAGTGAATATTTCGGAGCCTGGGGAACAGACATACATAACCAAAGTTAAAACTACCAGATATCCAGCTACATTATCTGAAGATAAATGTGTCTTTTCCTGGCTGTGACCAGCAAATATTTATGAAGTACTCACAAGGTATGTGGCATGACTTGATGGCCTTAGGTTTTTGTATCTTTCATTTCCATAATGTTCTTGTTGAATAGTCAGATTTCCACCATATTTCCCTAGTTTCTCTTGTATACCTCTGTCTACTTGAAGCTATTTACAAGCATGACTCACTTAATCTTTCTTAAATATACTTTGATCATATTACCACTTCATAAATTTTCACTGGGTATTGTTCACTAGAGGGTAAATTCTAAAGTTCTAAGCCTGCTATTCAAGGTTCTTCCTGTTTGCAATCTGTGTTTCCATCCTTATCTGTGCACTACAAACCCTCTGCTTCTACCAGGATTATACCAGAGTGCTAACAATTCTTTGTCCTGTAGGGATTATGATTGAAAGAAATGTAAGAAATTTGAAGGAACTGGAGTGTAAAGTGTTTTTCCCACGTTAAATGGCATGATCAGGTCTCGTGTCTGTTGGATATTCCTAACATTACATTGTGATAGGGTGTTGTAGAAGAAACAGAAACCGGGTTCAAATCTGGCTCCTGTCCTTACTGTGTGTTACCATGGACCAGTTACTTGGGGTGGTTGAGCCTAAATACCTGCTTGTTAAAATAGGGATAACAAGAATACTACGTGCCTTTTAGGAGTGTGGTGAAGTCTAAATGAGACGGTGTATTACAAGGCAGTACAGAGCACAAGACTGGTAATGCAGTGAATGCTGAAGAAATGTTAATTCCTCCCCTTCCCTGCTCAAATTTTATGTCTGGTATAAAATCAGATACATGGTAGGTGCTCAATAAATATTAACTGGCTGATGATACTTAACCTTTTTAAGTGTTTCCTTGCTTCTGGGATCCCAGCCATATCTTCTTTCAATAAGTACTTTTTTATTCCCAAAACATAATTTTCAGTGTATTCTAACCAGTTCAGCTGGCGCACATCAAAGTTGAATACCTGAAAGGCAGCGGAGGTTGTTGATTACCAAAATTGTGCTGTGGAAAATTGATGAGGTTTCTTTTACATAAATGAGTGACATTCCCTTTGGTAGACATAGGTTGGACCTCTCCAAAGGAGAGAGTATTTGAGATGTTATTTCAAAGGTACTGATAGTATGGATTACCATTTACATAAGAGTATTTAAACATGGGCCAAGCAAAACAATTGACATTTAGGAAGTTTTGTGAGGAAAATTTAAAGGAACTGGTATTACTTAGTGTAGTGAAAGCTTATGGTTGGCTTGGTATACTTTTTCAAGTAAATGAGGAGTAATTATTTTTAAAAGTGATGAAATAATACATTAGTGACCAAAACCTAAATTATGCATCTGTTCCTTTTTCCTTAAATTTTGGTGTTGTGCCCTTGGCCTGGCATCCTTTCCGATAGCATTACCCAATCATTATGCAGATTAGAGTAAGCTTTGGGAAGCAAAGCCTTAAGGAATAGGTTAGCAGAACTTGTATTTAAAAAAAAGAGTGGTGGTGAAAGAAAAGAGAAGTGATCTAAGAGGAGGGAGTAGAAGGGAAGAGAGGGAGAAGGGACAGACTGATTAATTTATTTGGGAAGAGAAAGTTTGCCACAGAGAAGATAGAGATTGAGAGTGACAATAAGCAAAGAGGATTAAAAATTTTTTTTTGCATCATTAAAAATATCTTTTTGGTTTGTTTCTGAAAAGCTAGAGTAAAGGTTTTAATTGCTTTCAATAGATTTTATTTCTTCTGTGCTTTCCTTGAAAATGATGCTATGCTGAGACAGGCTCATGCGGGGCCCAGCTTTATACGGATTACAAATAGAGACAGAATGAGTTGAGAAGAGAAACCTTATAGGTCATCCTTGAGCTGTCCTAGGCTAAAAAGAGCTAAATTGGGGAAAGAGAAGAAGGAAATGAGCTTCAAATGTAACAGAAAAATAATTTTGATTGACTATAAAGAACTTGGGGCAATAAAAATTGTTAGAAAGAGTATCAGGAAGATTGTGGTATCATCTCTGGAAGTATATTAAGTGTTAGGTACTTCTTGGAAGGTTTGGGTTTGGCCCTGTTGAAATATCAGATAAAAGATTGCATCACTGGGTGGATTTGGTTTTATAGGTTTTCATTTGGTGTATTTGGAGAGACTGCCCTGAAAAATGAACTTGTGCTAGCATAAAAAAGTTTCCAATATTTCATAGATCTTAGCAAGTGGAGAGTGTATTTATGGTCCCTCAGTCCTCCCCATTGAGCACTTTTCTCTCTCCTTGGATATACCACACCCTCGGATCACTTTTTGCCTATTTAAAAGCTATTATCAGTAAAGAGTTTCTCTCATGTACAATGAGGAGAATTGCCTGATGAGTCTTAACTGACTAAACTTCCAGTGAGTCCTCACTGTAAAGGATTTTAATAGCAAAAAAGTCTACATTCAAAACAATGATGTTCTTAGAATAATAGCAGGCACAAAGTGGACATTCAATAAATACTTGCTGAATACATTAATGAATTACAGAATTTCAGCCACATTAATTTTAATATTAATTTTAGAAGCTAAAATGTTTCTTTTTTGATAAACAGCAATTTCTTGCATTATTTGATCTTTATATTAGTTTGCAGACAGCTACTCTTTGATGGAGGCTTAGATTGTACCAAATAAAAGGCATAAATTGTCAGAACCAAAAAGCCAATTACCACTAAAAGTCAAGTTTATTGACCTTAAAATGGCTATACTATTTTCTGAGAATCTCTTGGGGTCCATTCATAACTTGCATCTTTCCTCCAGAGTCTATAATTAGCTTTGTTTCCCTTTATCTAGGAAATATTAAGCTTCTAAAGCATGTAATTGAATTTGACATCTTTAAGAGTTAGTAGTTCTCTAAGGCTACTTAATTCTGCCTCCTTTCTATGCAAGTAAAATTTTTATATATTAATCACAGAAAACCATCTTAGACCTGGGAGGAAAGTAGCTAAATATTAATGTCCCCATTTAACATTCTGACTATTCAGTAAACATTTATGTAATAATGAGCTCTTTGCTGAGTAATTATCCATATTGCTTTTGGTTTATCCTCTCAAGATTCATGGAGAAACATAACAAGAAATAGCTTTTTAAAAGTTATTAATGCATTGGCTGTAGAGATGTTATCCATTGTGTCACTTGCTTATAAACATTTCTTTTTGAGTTAAATGGTAAGAAAAGCTTTGCTTCTCTTGGAACACTGGTATATTTTTTCCTTTTGGACAATGAGTTCCATGAAACTATATTTTTCTTTTCCCTTTGCCAGCAGAAAGCTCAAGAGCAAATTCCCTAACTACAGCAACTTAGTAGGATCTTTGAGATTACATATGAACATTCTGGTTTTTTACTCCAAGCTGTGACTTCATATTCTGATTCATATTTTCCCTGGTTTTGTGTTTTATTCTTTTATTGTATGTATTTATGGCAAGATATCACAAAGCTTTATGAAATTTAGAGTATTAAAGAGAGCAAATGTAATAAGGTCCAGAGAGCTACATAGACTTGTCCAAGAACTGAATTGCTTTTTGAAAGTAATTTCATTATTACTTTGTTTAGATATATTTTTTCACAGTATCACTAAATATCATTTATTCATCTATATATTAATAAACAGAGGCTTTTATTTTATGTTTCACATTTGTAAGTTAGATTTCAACAAGGCCCCAGTTTGGAATTTTGATTCCATATGGCAAATCAAACTGAATTCTGAACCACACTGGAATTTGGCAATTACATTTAGCTCTATTATTTTTGAAAGTTAATATGAGAGCATATGTTAAATCCACTGATTGTTTCTTTTCACAAAATTTTCAATCATTTTAAGTTGAAATAGTAAAATGTCAAAAATGAAACTAAGCTCATTATCTTTTAAAATATTTACATGGGTAAATTACATGGAAAAAATACAGTAAGGATAAGCCTACATAAAATTTAAAGCTAATTTAAAAATATAATAGCTTGAGTTTGTTTATTTTTGTTTTTATAAGCTGGTTTAATCATCATCCATGCATTTCAAACACTAGTGCTCAAAGAACTATGTCTATACAAGGTATGTAAACATTTCTGAATAGCTCTATTTCATGTCAATTTGAGAGGTTCTCAGCACTGATTTCAGATAAAATATCCTTCTAAATTTCACCTGGTTTACTTAATACAACATCTACGATGTTTGACATTGCAAGTAACCCTTAGGTTCCGTGGCATGAAATAATTGTAGGGCTTGATTTTGAATCATGCTCCATGAGGCTGATACATAAAAGTAAAACCCTTAGCTAGTAAGTGAGGAGAGCTAGCCATCTTGCATTTACTTCTCAGACTTGGTTTCTTCTATATAATGTCAGGTACAAAATAAACCAAGAAATGCTTTTTTAAGAAATTTGTTTCTTAGTGGAAAATGTCAATCAAGGGAGTGAAAACTTAGTAATGACATGAAGACATACTCAGGGAACACATGATTCTTTGAGAAAAAAGAGCTAGGAATGGGTACAAAGTACGAAAGATTTCTATGTTTGTGAATTTCAGAATATGCAAAGATTTGAGGACTTATCCTTTATGACTGCCAAGAGGCTAAAGAAATTAATGGTGTTGATACTAAGCAGTTAAACTGAAGGCCTATCTTGAGAAATAAACGTCTGAATTGTTGAAGAAAAATATTGTAGGGAGGAAGATTGACGATGTTAGTGAGAGGGCAACACTGAGGGAGGGAGGTCTCAGAAGAGATCTATAATGCATAGGTGTAGGGATTAGCTTTAAAAAGATAAGGGCAGACATGGTGGTTCATGCCTGTAATCCCAGCTACTAGGGAGGCAGAGGGGGGAAGATCACTTGAGCTCAGGAGTTCAAGACCAGTCTGAGCAACAAAGTGAGATCCCTGTCTCAAAAATTAAAAAAAAAAAAACTAGCCAGCCATGGTGGCCTGGGCCTATAGTCTCAGCTACTTGGGAGGATTGTTTAAGCCATGATCACACCACTGCACTCCAGCCTGGATGACAGACTGAGACCTCATCTCTAAAAAAAAAAAAAAAGTTAGGAGGGAACTGTTAACTGTGGAGATGCTGAATGGTTTTTATTTGACAAGAACAGTGGATGAAAGAGTTTATGAGCAATAAAATCATTATTTTTCATTGAAGTCATATGCTGTGGAGGGTAGGGGAATGACAGAGGTACCCAGAGGTACTGGGTTTGTATAATATTAATAGAAAAGATGACTGCTGAGGGGTTAAGAAAGGATTGAAGTGCGGTAGATGAAACATGACTACAGAACAGCAGTGAAGATTTAAATCCGGAAACCTAGGTCTTTTACGTACGTACATTCAGCTTGTTTCCTGTGACTGTGTTAATAGCATTGACTGATTCTCTTAGCAACGCCCCCCCCCCAAATCTGTGTATATAACCAAAGCTTCCTGTATTCATCAGCTTTCCAGGTCAAATAATTTTAAATTTCAAATGAGTAAGATTTTCCTGTTGTGTAAGTCAGTGCTGTACTTACTCTCTGGTCTTCAGGACTCAGCTTGGACATCAGCATTTCTGTATTGTATGTGCTCCATTCCCAACTCCGGTTGACAAAATACTCCAGCATGGAAACCGTTTTTAAAAGTCGATTCATGAGCTTTGTCATCCTGAGGTGAAAGATCAGATAGGAGCAAATATCAGTACACCACAGATGGCTGCTTCCCTGTCACTCTCTAAGGATAGTTGAGAAATTATTTTTAAGAAAATATAAAAACTGTCCCCCTCTCTTTCCAGTATTGTAACCCCTTTTTACAGAAGTAGTAGTTAGGATTTAGAGAGATAAAGTAACTAAGGTCTCCTATGGCTAAATTGGTAAAACTAGGATTTAAATCCTGTAAGTGTGACTCCAAACTCCATGCTCTTAAACCCTCCATTATATAATCTTTACTTGTAAAAATCTTTATAATCAAAGCTAAAAGAAACTGACTTAGAGAAAACACATAAAATATGTATTTACATACACACACACACAAGTTCCCATAAATTAATAAGGATCCAGTAGAAAAATAGGCAAGGAACAGAAGCAGGCAACTAACAGAGGGGAAAACTTGAATGTCCAACAAACAAATGTCTCCAGCAATCAGGGGAATGCAAATCAAAATAACAGAGAAAGAGTTGTCATTCCTTATCATGAGTTTGACAATTCAAAAAATTAATTGATGAGGGTGAGAAATGTGTACTGCTTTGTGCCCTCATACACTGTTGTGGTAGTACAAATTGACAGAGCCCTCCTTTAGGGCAACTTGGCAGTAGTCACAAAACCTACATACCCTTTAATCCAGCAGTCTCACTTCTCAGCATCTTCCCCAGACACAGGGGCACGTTCTACAAAGAGGCATGCACACTGATATTCATTGCCCATTGTTATGAAGCAGAAAAAAAAGACAACACTAGGCAGAATGACTTAGATTTTCATGGAAAATTAGTGAAAAAAGTTGGAAAATACGTACGATTGTTTTATGTATACACACACACACCCCTACCTCAAAGCAAAATTATATTTAAATATATCCATATATGGATATAAAGGCACAGAAGATTACACACAAACACACCTGGAAAAGGATAAACTCTAAATTGGCTGTTTTAGTCATTTGCACTGTTAATAAGGATGAATAGTAAACATGCTGCGAGAGACTTCCTCCCTTATAAAGGGGCTACTACAGAACGCAATACCTTTCATGTTTCTGATTCTTGATCACAGGAATCGCCTTTGGCAATTATAATAGTGATGATCCTATGATATGTATTATCCAAGTGAAGGATGTGTCCTATGTTACACAGCTAGATGGTGACAGAGCTGCCTTAGCATCAGCACACTTTGTTCCCTCTAATTTCTTCACTCATCTCTAGGTGGCAGTAAATCCAGTTCAGAATACTGGCTCTGATACTCTCCTTTCTCCACATCCTTCCTGTCACTTCCTTTGAGACTACTTCAGATTCTTCCCTTAGTTTTTATTTCCTCATTTGTAAAATTGGGATGATAAGGATATCTTGCTTGGGTGGTTGTGAGAATGAAAATGAGATCATCGTGCATCATCCTTAGTCCCAAGAGTGCCACATAGTAAACCCTCAGTGAGGCTGTTATCATTAGTGTATATTTTAAGAATATCTAACTATTTGGAAAACCCTAGTGACAGGGTCTCGGTTGCTTTTATTTTTGTGTGGATGATTACTTGCTGAATTCATCAAGCAAGTTCCTTAACATTTAACTTCCTTTCTTATCCAGGAGGATTTTCAATGTAGGAGTCTCTCCACTTCTTACCACAACTGCTTTGTTTGTCCCCAAATTTATATGGGTTGAGTATCCCCCATCCAAAATGCTTGGGACCAGAAGTGTTTTAGATTTCGAACTTTTTTGGATTTGGGAATATTTGTATACACATGATGGAACCCAAGTCTACAGATGAAATTCATTTATGTTTCATATATACCTTATACACACAGCCTGAAGGTAATTTTATATAATATTTTAAACGATTTTGTACACGAAACAAAGTTTTGATGGCATTTTGACTGTGACCTGTCACATGAGGTCTGGTGTGCAATTTTCTACTTGTGGCATCATGTTGGTACTCAAAAAGTTTGGATCATTAGCATTTCAGATTTTTGGATTAGGGATATTGAACCTGGATATATGTGTCAGATTCAGTTGTCTCTTTTGATCCTCAGCTGAAAGCAGTGCTACAGACTTGGGAGTTCTGATCTCCCATGCACTGAGACCCTCAAAGCCATTGACTCAGCTTCTCACCTGGGCTTCCTTCCAGTGAGCCGCAGATAGAAGTCGTAGATGATGGCAGGGGCACGGTGGCTGACTGCATTCCAGTACTGGGTCATGAAGTTGTTGGATATGAAGTCAGCTTTTGGCCTCCTGAAAGCCCTCTCGAGTGGGACTTTTTCAAAGGTTGCCAAGACTTGGAATCCTGGAAAAAAAAAAAAAAGAGTAAGTGCTAAGTCTATTAGAACATAAGCCCATCATAGTGGAAGGCATTTGCTATGGGTCAAATTAATAAAGACTAAGGATTTGCTATGTAGAGTCAAGAATCAATTCTGAGAACCACGTAAAGATTTTTCTACTGGGCAGATGGTCACCTGCAAAATTAAACCATGTGAATGGGTTAAGATTTGGGTCCTTTTCTTGAAAGATTTACTGTAAAACAAATCCTTGGGGAAATAGATTAGTTAATACAAGTAAGTACTGTTTATAAACATGTAAATCCATAATTTAATTCCAAGGTTATCTAGTCTATTCTGAAAGCCCCAAGACAGAGGTGAGGAGGCTTATTTCCTTGGTTGAATCATTACTTTCAGAACCATTAAGAAAGTTTCTTAACATATTACTTACATCTTTATTAAAGATTTTACCTTTATTAAAGGTAAAATATTATGAAGACAGATTCCCTTGTGTTGTTTCACCTTAAATACCACAGTCTTTTACTTCTTTGGTATTTTTATTTCTCTGGGAGTATGTCAAACTCAATTGTCCAATCTA
Organism: Eulemur rufifrons; assembly: GCF_041146395.1. Lineage (NCBI taxonomy): Eukaryota > Metazoa > Chordata > Mammalia > Primates > Lemuridae > Eulemur > Eulemur rufifrons. The sequence goes on along the minus strand of NC_090998.1, from coordinate 26,536,575 downwards.
TTCTCCAGGGTTTTTCATAATAATCTTTTTATAAATTATTTAGATTAAGCTTAGTAAAAAAAACTTTTTATGTACATTTGTGAATTCAGTAGTTCTTTTCAAAAAATATTCATTTGAATTCAATTTTGATTTAATTTATATAGGTTTCTTCCAAAGAATATGCCTCAGCTCATTATTCAATTATGTTGAAGATATCTTGGCCGGGCGCGGTGGCTCACGCCTGTAATCCTAGCACTTTGGGAGGCCGAGGTGGGCGGATCGTTCGAGCTCAGGAGTTCAAGACCAGCCTGAGCAAGAGCGAGACCCCATCTCTACTAAAAATAGAAAGAAATTATATAGACAGCTAAATATATATATAGAAAAAATTAGCCGGGCATGGTGGCGCATGTCTGTAGTCCCAGCTACACGGGAGGCTGAGGCAGTAGGATTGCTTGAGCCCAGGAGTTTGAGGTTGCTGTGAGCTAGGCTGACTCCACGGCACTCACTCTAGCCTGGGCAACAGAGTGAGACTCTGTCTCAAAAAAAAAAAAAAAAAAAAAAAAGAAGATATCAGTTATTATGGTAACATGATTATTGCCCTCCCTAAAAAGATACTACCTAGAAATCTATATGAATAATATAGACCCTATACAGACAAGATTCTCAAGAAACATCTGGTCCATAGGCATATATGCTTGAAAAAGGAAATCAATCAAAAAATTATGCACAGTGTATAGCATAAGAGATCCAATATTGACACTGACCTTCTAATCTATAGTCACACCTGTTGAACATTTCCACTTGGATGTGTAATAAATATTCACATTTAACAGCTCTAACATTGAACTCTTAATATTCTCACTACCAACCACCCCCTTTCTCATTATATATACAAAACTTGCTTCCCCAACAATCCTCCACCACTTCTAACTAAATGGTAATTCAGTATTTTTAGTAGTTCATCCAAAAACTTTGGGGTCATCTTTCATTCTCTTTAATGACTCAAAATTTATCAGCTATTTGAAAAATATCCAGTATTTCTATTGCTACCTCTCTAATCCAAACCACCACTCTAGCTTGGAATATTACAGTTGTGTGGTCTCTGCCACTACTCCTACTCCCTGCAGTCTGCTCTCCAGGTAGCAGGCAGAATGATTCTTTTAAAATGTAACTCAGAGCGTGTTACAGTTACTTCTCCATTCAGAACCCTTCATTGGAATCTCATCTTATTTAGAGGGAAAGCCAAACTCTTACCATGGTCTGTAAAGGCCTCATCTACATCCTCACTCCCTGTGCTCACCATTCTGCCTTTATCTCCTGCCACTCTCCCTGTCAATGCCTCTGTCATAGCCATACTGGCCTCCTTCTTGTCCTTGAATATGAATGAAGAGCTTTTAGCACTTACTGTTTAACTTAGAGCACTTCCTTCACATATCCCTCTGCTTTGCCCCCTCATTCTTTCAGGTCTCTGCTAAGATGTCCCCTTATCAGAGAGGCTTTCCTTGGCCACCACATGTAAAATAGCAGCCTTCCCATTTAACTCTTTAGCTCTTTAGTCTGCTTCATTTTTCTTTGAGCACTTAACTATATCTTGTGTATGTTTCTCCCTACTAGGATGTAAGTGCTATGAGAACAAAGTTTTGTCTGTTTTGTTCATACGTACAGAGTACCTTGAAAAGTGGTTGGTAGGTGACCAGTGCCCAGCAAATACTTTTTGACTAAATGAATGAATGAATGTCTCGGCAACATACAATTACTTTCCATTTCCTAAATCTATCTCAACTCTTCCTTTAGTCATTACAAAAATATTTATTTGGCATTTAATACTTACCAGACACTGTGCTAAGTGCTAGGGTTAAAAAACATATCTGATATATTCTCTGTCCTTAAGGAATTGGCAGTCTGGTGGGAGATGTGGGTGATTAGCGATTACAATATTTTCCCTGAGTATTCTGCTACAGGTCAGTACAGTATGTTCTGGAGGAATACAAAAGAAGCATCTAAGTCTGGGTGCCAGGGTTGGGAGGGGTGAGGGTAGGTTAGGAAAGGCTTCCGAGAAAGCTGTCTAAATGGCAGTAACAAACATTTACTGATAAATTTACTGTCCTAGTCACTTTGCTAAGCACTTTATCTCATTAAACCCTCCCAAGAGCTCTCTGAAGTAGAATAATTATTATTCTCATTTGACAGGTAAGAAAATTGATTTATAGGGAGAAACAATGATTTTCCTAAGTTTATACAAGTGGTAAGTAGTGGAGTCTAGTAAGTGGTGGGACCTACACCAGCACATAAACCCTGTGTGGGCATGGATTCCTGTTTAGTGTTAAATCCTCAGCACCAAGAGTAATGCTTACTCCATGAATACAGGAATGAATGAGCAATGATTCAAACCCAAGTCTATTAGACTTTAAAGCCCAAAACGCTTAACCTCTAAGCTACTGTCTTTCTGACCTGAAGGACAAGTAGGATCTCATGCAAACACAGAAAATTTAATTTGACAATTATAAACCATACTTCTACATATTCATAGGTCAAAGAAGAAAGTAAAATGAAAAATTTTAAATGCTTAGAAAGTAATAACAAATATATAGCAAAATGTGTGGGATACAGCAAGTGTAGCCATTGAGGGACATGTAAAGTCTTAAATGCTTATAGGAAAAAAACTGAATATTCATAAGCTATATTTCTAAGTTAAAGTGAAAAAAAGAATCAATTAAAAGATAACAGGGGGAAGGGTATAACAGAAGATAAGAAATCAGTGCAATAAAAAACAAGGCAAAGAATCAATAAAGCCAGAAGTTGGTTATTTAGAAAAAACAATAAACCACTTTGGAAGACTACTTGAGAAAAAAGAGAAGATACACTCACAATTATTATGAATTAAAAAGAGAAACATAACTACGGATATAGCTTACGGCAAAAGAAAAATAATATCAAAAATGTTATGTAAATACCTTTAAAAACTGAAACAAATTCTTAGAAAAAGAGACAAATATAATTTACTAGATTCGAGTAAAAACTGAAAGTCTACAAAATCCTATAACTATTGAAGAAGTTGAAGCAGTAAAAATCTTCCCAAAACAAACCACAAATCCAGATAATTTACAGATAGTTTTACCCAATTTTCAAGGAATAGATTATTCCAATCTTACACAAACACTTGTAGAGAATAGAAAAAACAAAGGAAATACACTTCACCTCGTTCTATGAAGTTGGTACACCAAAGCCAAAATTAGACAAGGACTGTATGAAAACAAAAAGGTAGAACCATATACTACTGAAGAATAGCTGTAAAAAATCCTAAACAAATTACTAGCAAATTGAAGCCGGGTTTATCCTAGGAATGGCAGTATAGTTTAATATTTGAAGTCTTATGTTTAAAATTAGGAACACGACAATGATATACACTATTGCCATTTCTATTCATCATTATGTTAAGAAGTTCAACAAGAAAAATAAAGACCTAAGGTTTAGAAAGACAAAAATAATACTGGAAATTTTGCAGACTATGTGTCTGCATAGAAAACTGAAAGAAAATGCTATACATTCACTAGCAATAATAGTTTAGCAAGATGGCTAGATATAAGGTCACTGTACAAAAGTCAACTGCATTCCTATATAGCACCCACAAATGATTAGAAAACATTTTTATGAAAGACATTCAAATTAGCAAAAAAAGTATAAATTACCTAGGCCCTAGGTATAAATCTGATAAAAGGTGTTTAAGACCTACATGCAGAAGATTAAAATTTTTTTAAAAGACACTAATGGAGACAACTAAATGGAGAGAGAGCCCATGTTCACCCACCCAGCTGTCAACCCCTTCCTGTGATACCACCTGAGGCTATGGATATTAAACCTACTATCACATGGCTAGTGCTCCTAATATGAAGCATTTTGATCCCTCCTAATAGTCCTGATAGGAAACACAAGTGAATTTCAATGTGAATGCAAAATCAAATTAATTGGTAAGAGCTTCTAGAAATGCTGTGTTAGAAAGGATTCTAGTACAGTCTTGGCACAAGGGGGAAAGAATGCTGTGATCAGCTGACAACATCTGCTACTCGTGTGAGGAGAGTAGAGAAAGCATGCATGCCAGGTATTTGTCATTCTTGGAAAGGTATTCTTCAAGTCAAAGTCTATCATAAAATGAGCCACAGTGTCCAGCTGCCCTGCAATAGAACTCTCAGTTTGGTACCATGGCTTACTTACCATTGGAATATGTAGAGGAAGTGTTACCCAGGTAACAGGAAAAGGAGAGGTGTGTGAGTGGCTACTAAGGAATCCTACAGGAAAGCTAAACTGCCTACTTTTACCCTCTGCCATCATTAGATGTGTAAGTTGTACTCAAATTAATTTTCATAGGTTTTATACATTGAATAGATTCAATCCCTTACATGTAGTCAAATCAATACTTTGTATGGTTCAGGGTTTCTCAGGGTGGGTTTCACCAGCACCAAGAATCATCTGGATGCTTATTGAAAATATAGCTTCCTCAGCCCCGTACAAGACCTTGGTCCCAGGGTCCAAGGGATTTGGATTTGTCTTCTCCCACAGTGACTCATTCACTTTTACAAATCACTAGTGGAGTCGTTATCGTGCACTCATGAGAGGCAAGCTGCATACATGAATGAACTGAGTTACTGACTCAATAACAAAGGTATAATATTATTTGACTTTTCTAAATCTCCCTGGTCATTCATCATTTCATTTCTCAGTGATATATCAAGCAAAGAAGGTATGTGTGTGTGCTGGCCATTGCCCCAACGAGAAGGAGTGTTTTATCATCAAGATTGTTTATAATTGCCAACTTTTGCTTGGTTTTTTCATTGTTTTTAAAAATCTCTATAGCCAATAGATTCCTTATTACAATCATGCATATGTTCTCTCTGACTCCTTTATCTGGTATACCACAGTACATTCTAGTTAACACATTTACAATTTCTAATTATTTTTGTCTCTTTACTTACTTTTCGTTTTCCTTTCCCACTACGCTCGAAGCTTCGCAACACACTGTTTCTATTTTTTTTCCCTGTGGCAGACACTAGTAGTTACGTGGTTACATTGCTACAGGTGCTTACCCATTTTGCCCCAGTTACAGGGATTGAGGTTACCAGATGTGCAATGGTAGACTAACGTTGACTTAGGTCTGGAAAATGAAATAAAAATTAGGTAAATACAACAAAATGGAGAACTAATGAAAGAATGATGAGGGAAAATAACATTTTGATAATTCTCATAACTAAGGCAATCTTTGCAACACTTCCATCTTTTGTACCTTCTTTGGGTTAATACGTAAAATGGAAGAACAGTAGGAAAAGTATGGGTGGGGGCGTGTGTGTGAAAGAGATGTCAAAGAGGTGTGACATATTATGGCACACATGTCTGAGCTCACATAAAAAAATTTAATTCTGTTTACCATTTACTAACAAATGTACAACAATGTATATTTGAACCGAATGTGCAAACCACCGTGTGTGTGTGTGTGTGTGTGTGTGTGTGTGCATGCGCGCTAGGAAATTTTCCTACACATGGTGATCTGAACTTTTGGCATTTACCAGGAACTGAGCAGTTCAAGAAAATATAAAATATGAACTCATGTCATCAACTTCTGTGTCTTTTGCCTCAAAAAAGGAAGCAGTATTTTAGATTACTGAATAGAAAGAAAAGCCTTTCGGTTATCAAGAATCTTATGGTTAATTGATTTAAAGGGTTTATCACTTCATGATCAACCAAGTACTAAGCAGTATTTATAAAACAACTCAATGCCTATATGATGGCATACTAGGAACTATATAAAATATTAAAACAAATACTTTCTCACATTTGAGGTCTGGTATAATGAAGTGCCTATTATTTTGAAAATGTGCCTAACATATTCTCCCTCCCCCTCATCAAGGCTTTGAAGGCCCACGTCAGCGTTCACACCTGTGAACTGCAGTGTACCATCCTACTGCTAGGGTGAGATTGACGACTGTATCAACTGGAATTAAATCTGCCACAGCCATCGGAGTAGCTTTCATGGCCCGAAGAAACCCTTTCCCAGCCTGTGTAGGAAAAAAAAAACATAAAATATTAAACCAGGTCTTAAGTAGCAGCTGGGGCTAAAGTATATATCAAACAGACAGTACTAGTGCTGTTAGTGAAAATAGCGAACATTGATTCACTGCTTACTAGATTGTTGTACCAAGTCTGATTTCTTTCAGCCCAGCCACACTTCCCAGCCAAGTGTATCTAAAGAGCTAATATTTCCATCAACCACTAGTAGTTCTCAGGTTCCTTTAGGAAATAAAATTCCTCAAATTTGTGAGAGGTTAATATACATAGTTAATGAACAAATAAATTTTCACATCTTAAAAATTAATTCATAAGACATTTTAATAATTAAGGTTTCCCAAATTTATCCATTAATATTTGTTTACCATTTCTTCAGTGATTTTGTTTTCTGCTAATGCTTACCCACAAGCAATAGTAGACACTGAAAGTTTAAAAACATTTATTTAGAAAAAATTAATTGATGAAATTCTACCATTTAACAAACTTTTTTGAGGGGGTGTGCTTGGGAAAAGGCCATCATTCTTTACCTTTTTCCTCAGTATCTTAGTTTACCTCACAGATCACTGACGTTATATAGGTGTAAGAACTGGGAATTATTCATGCTACTAGTTTGTTGATTTTATGAAGTAAATTGATTCTTTATACTTGGCATGTTTCCAACATTGACTTGCAATAATTAGCACTTTCTTATGTTTCTGGGATCATATTAAAAGAATGATGTTCTAAGTCACCAAACGTTCAACCCAAATAAACTTCAAAGGAGAAAGAGTTGAAGGTAGGTGGGGAAGAGAAAGAGGAGGAGCTGCTAGAAAAATCAGAAATCAGAAGGAAGTTCATTGTCACTGAATTTGATAAGTCATAATTCACTGTCTCATATTCATATTTTGATTCATGTTGAACCTAGTTCTGGGAAGAACAGAGGCAGAGTCTGAAGCACTGAGTCTCTAATAAGATTTAAAATCATTTAGATAACTGAATTCCTATTCATTGTCCTAAAGAATAAAGGTGTGGTTCTGGTCCTAATATGCTTCAGTGTGAGCTGAACGCACCACAGCTCAGCTGGGTCAATCTGAACCGCAGGGAGATGTGCACAAAGGCTGCTAGCCCAGACGAGCCACGCCTCTCCTCGCCTATGAGAAGGTTATTGTGGAAAAGGTGTTTCTTCCATTCGCCAATTTTTATGCTTGAAAAATATGCTCCAATTGGTAGTTCTGTTTCTTATATCTATTAAGAATTAGTTATTAATGTATATCTTGTTTTTACGCACACACGTAAACTCATATGTTTTATAATCAAGAATTTAATAATCTACAAGGATACGATTTTTACTGCATTTTTAGTGAATTTGCTGCACTAATTCTCACTATTAATAAATATTAATAGCAAAAAGGAGGAAATACCTCCATCTTGTGGTAACTAAAGGAAAATCCTTGATGTTCTACGATTTTCTATAATAAAACGTCTTGATGATATCACATTACCTCTGTTTTCCTGGTAATAAAATTCTCAAAGAATAGCATTAATTTCAGCCTGCCTCTATCGCCAAAGGAAATCAGCAAAATTGAGATAAGTTGCTACAATTTTAGTACCATTTATGTTTTTTGGATCAATGAAACTATGCAACACTAAGAATTTTGTTACTGATTTCAAGGAGTTATTTCCTCATCATTATACATACCGCAATAATGAGCCCACTAGGTCCATTTAGATTATCAACCCAACCCTAAAAAAGAGAAGATTTCTTCTGGTTACACATTTCATAAACTTATTACATCTTTGAAATATCTGCAATTTAATCTTAATAAATTTTAAACAGAGCCCTGAGACCCCAGCCAATGGAACTATCTAATCGAGTATTTCTAAGACCCCAAACAAAGATCAATGCCAAAACACTGGCTATTTTCTGCACTTGATTTGACTGTGCAGGAATTAAAATTTTGCCAGCATTTTATTTCATAGCAGGAGTCATGGATGGTTTCCTGTTGTTTTATGACATCTTACGGGCTAATTTGGATCTTGTCCTAATATCAGGATCTGCTAAGCAATTAAACAACCATAATTCATCTCCACCTTAGTCTTGATTTTAAGCTCCTTAAGGGAACATTTCAAACATAATTTGTAGAAATTTCCCATTTCTTGAAATTGTTAACACCTGCAGAGTCCATACAAGCTATGTGTTTGTATGTGTGTTAACTTGCTTAAAGATGTTATAGGAAAGATTATGGTTAGGAACAGTTAGAGGGAATTGTCTTGAGTTTGTTTCCTAAGCCCTACGCCAATCAGATGACCTTAGTGTGTCTGTTTCTTTATCTTACAGTGTAAAAGTCAAAATGTGTGTGTATACTGGGAGAGGAGAGAGAAAAGAGGAGAGGATAAAGGGACTAATACTTACTCAACCTTTTACTGGGGACCAGCCTTTTACTAGGGATTAAGCACTCCTCATACGTTGTCTTATTTAACCCACTCTCCAAAGGAAATAGTATCAGTTCAGTTTTACAGACGAGAAAACGTAAAAGATTGCATTGTCAATAAGTAGTGGAGCTCAAATTTATCTGGCCCTAAAGCTTCACAGAGTTGCTCTGAAGAAGATGGTATAATTCAAAGTACTTTCAAAAGGATATAACAGTATACAGTGGTAAAAAATTAGTATTCTTAAACTGAGGACCCTCAGCTTTGTGACTTCTATTTACCCTGGCAGTTGGAATACTACCAATTTGGCCATCCAGAACATTCTGGTACATTTAAACCATAGTGGGAAAGCCAAGAAATGAAACTATTGCCCATGGAAATTTTGAGAGACTAGGGTTAATTAGAGGTTAATTTAAGATCTCCACCCAACTCCAGGACAGAAGTAACTCCCAGAGGAGCCTCATGTGGGTAAATCCTGAACCCAACATGGAGTTTTGCCCTAATATGAGTTCATGTTTGATTTGCTGAGCTCAGCTATAAATCCTGAGAAGAAAAAGGAAAAACAAACAAACAAACAAAAAACCCCAGACACTAGCCAGAAAGTAATTGGGCTAGAAGAACTGTGGTTTGAAAGCAAAGCAAGGAATCCAGGTGAGCAGGCTTACTGGAAAAGGCTCCTGCCAGGTTGCTCCCACAATGGACGGCCTTATGATGGCAATGTTCAGGTTCCCGCTCTCTTGCTGCACCACCATCTCTCCCAAGGCCTTGGTGTAGGTGTAAGTATTGGGCCGATCTCCGATCAGCTTAGGTGTGATCTCATTAATAATAGAGTCATCTAACCACCTGAAGGTAATCAGAGTAAAAAGAATTCTAGCAACATATGTTAGACCATAGACCAAAAAGAAAAGGTTAAACACAGACAATCAAACACAACTTCTACCTTCTGGATTGAGTTCCAGAATTCGGAACAGTCACAGGATACCGTGGTTGAGTGTATACCTGTTCAAGTCATGCATGATGGATGAGCTCTTTGCTCTCCAATGCTAAGCCAAATCTTATCAGTCAAATCCTATGTCCTCCCACCCAGATAGATAGAGATTAATTCAATAGACACAATCTACTACTTTATTACTACTACTATTAAAGTATACTCTTAGCACTATTTTATTAGTATTACTTTAGTACTACTACTTTATTACATATGATACCCTATAATTATCTTTAATTACTTCCTTTGCAACACGTTCATAAATACATTCACTGAATGCATTTTGAGTGCCAATTGTGTACCCAGTAGAATGCTGAGTGCTGAGTTCATGGAATTATAGGCTCCCTCATCCAAGATGCCTCAGTAGCAGTCCCATTCATTCAGTTTTGTTCAATAAAAATCTAGTGCCCCAAATCCTGAAACCTTTAGCTTGTTAGTTTTTAAAATTTCATTCAATGCAAATCAAATCAAAGCAACTACATTTGGCAGACTTACAATCTGTTTGATCAAATCTATGAAAAGCATCTCAAAGATCTGTTTAGAGTCTATGATAATAACTTGATAATTATTTCCAGAGATTTCCAATGAATTCTGAAGTCTGTCAAGTGGAGTGATTATAGGATTCTGAAGCACCTTCAATAGCACGATTATTGAATATTCCTACTTACATGGTGACATGTATCACGAATAACTGAGTTACCATAGACAGCATCAGACTAATCTTTCTTAAAAATACGTCAGAAGCATTTTGATAACCCCAAAGTCTATCTACACTTCTCTAAGAAAACAACAAAATTAGTATCAATTACAGATGTAATATTTCTCTTAGCTGATAGATTTGGTCAAATCATTGATATAGTTTTTTTTTTTTTAGAAATTAAGCTGCCTGAATACATCAGTGTGATTTTTATAATCAATGTGTTTGATACATTTGTTCCTATTTTATAAGACAGACATAACCATACTATTTTGATTTTTGATTATAGAAAATCTTAGCTGTTACCACTTTGCTGACATGACAAATTGTTGAGCATTAAGATACGTTTGATGTTAAGACTTATTCAGAATTACAACTCCCAATTTTAATAAATCATTTGATACTGAGGAGGCACATGATCACAGTCTGTAATGCTATCATTTTTCTTACTTTGCTTCTACTAGTGCTGAGTCTGGATATTTAAGTGCCTTTTGATTTAAATTGAATCAGGAAAGTTTGAGATGATCCTAGAATTAAAAGCAACTCAACTGTCTGGAGAAATAGAGACTATTTCAATTATATGGCCACCTGGGGGCTGGGAGAAAGAGTGGGATAATGCATGTTCCTCTCCATCTTTATACTGCTACTCCCTCATCTCATTTATGGGCCAACAGTGGATCTAGGAACTGACTGACAGACACCAGAAGGTGAGGGGAGCAGGAGAAGGAGGGAGCGTGGATTATTGGAATACGAATGATCCCCATCTCCAGTGGAAGCTGCTCAATGAGAAAGCTTTTTAAGGCACTAGTCTCCAAACTTGCCTGCTCATAAATAAGAATTTCTCAGGACCCCTGTTAGAAATCCAGATTCCTGGGTGCCATTTTAGAACCACTAAATCAACCCGCAGGGGTGAGAGTCTGATTGCTGGTGTTTTTAGCAAGCCTGGGTGACTATTATGGTCAGGCAAATTAGGGAATCACTAATTTAAAAGAAGTCCACTTCACAAACTTCGGTCCTTAAGATTTGAGTACATTGGGGTTAGCTCTCAAAAAATACCTGGCATAAAAATGTCAATAGAATTGGAGTAAAAATTTCAATATGATTGAACTTTAAAAGAATTAAATCCTTGGTGCTAGAAATGTAAGGCATGACAATTAGGCATATTCAAATCTGACAGCTGATTAGATATGTGCAACCCCATATGCAAAGCAGTAGCCATGTCCTATTGGTTTTTCTTCCCCAAAACACATAGGTGTTTTTTGTAGTTGGTGTCAGGCCCCTGTTCCAGTCCTCCACACCACTCCGTCTCTGGTGATGGTCACTTTGCCTCTGGCTACTTCCCAAGCTAATCCACTCTCTCCCCCGACTCCCTACGACCATAATAATATTCCTAAAGCCCACTTTCATCAAAGTCTTTCTGTGATTAAAACAAATGAGCCCTCTTCCCTCCTCCCCCCCCACCCCCAACACGACCCTCTGCATGGTATTCAAAACCTCCACAGTATGGGCCAGCCTACCTTTCCAGCGTGATCTCTAACTGCTTCCCTGTATACAACACGTGCGCTGCCCGAATGGAGTCCTGGCTGTTTGCCAAGATGCCCCAGGCTTCCCTGCTCCAGTTGCTCTACCTGGTAGGTGCTCTGTCTCACCTGTCCAAACTGCCCACTCTTCCAAGTCTATCTCATACGCCTGTCTTCCGAGAGTCCTCCTACCACCCTCTCCACAGCACTAGGCTTAATAGGTCCCATCTCCCCACCACACCACGTGTATAATTTCCCCCTGTTCTATTCATTTTGGATGTGAGCTCCTTGACAGCACAGTCTATACTTTAAGACAGCACCTTTTAATCTCTAGCACTGCTAAGTATGTGGATATACTGGAAAGACCATGGGCTTCTGAATCCAGTGGTCACGTATAAAAATGGTGTCTGTGCCTTACCAGCTGAGAGGCTTTTGAAGAGTTACTTAGCCTTTCTGAGCTTTTTGCTCCTTTCCTAGCACAGCCATGATAATAATATCAACCCTACAAGATTATGCTAAGGAATTAAATGTCTGTGAAAGTGTCTTGCTCACAGTAATCGCTCAGTAATAATTCATTTCTGCACTTCCCTTCTTCATGCAGATTTATAAGATTTATTTACATATGTTTAATAAAGCAATAAATATTTATGGACCCATTTTTCTAGCTCCCAAGTCTAGTTATTTCAGGTTTTTATACAGGTGCAAAAGCTCTTTTCTTTTCCACTGGTTTCCCTAAAAGGAGTTACTGTGGCCTGAAAAATGAGACAAGCAACAACCAAAGCCCTATCTTTCCTGGTCTGTTATGTACATTTTTAAAAATAAACATCCTACTTAAACTCTTATTCTGGAAAACTGGAATTTCACTGGCAATCCCTGACGCATTTACACGCATACACTTCTAAAGGTAAATTCACCAAATAGGTAGTAACATGAAGGCAGAGATGAGTCAGAATGGTGACACAGTTGCATGGGGGCAGGAGACAACTGCAGGGACAAGAGCCAAAGACGGCAGTTGCTTAACACTGATTAATGGCCACGCTTCTCATACTAATTATGAGCATTAGCTCCTAATTTATTACTAAAATGTGTTTATGCTAACATGCTAAAGTTTTTGTACTAACAAAGTCAAATTTCATCTTTTTGGAATGGTTCAGGACCAAGGTAATTCTGGAAGCTTTCAGTTAGGGGCTGAAGGAAGGGAGCTGAGGCCTGACAGTCTTCGGCTGTGGGATGGACAGAGAATGGGGTGGGCTGAGCAAGGGAGACCTGAGGCCTGCAAAGGATGGGGCTGGAATAGTTGGGACGGGATTTAATGTCACAGTCCCGTTGCCTTTAGTAACAACACTGAGCAGTAACGCGGTAGCCCAAGCAATGGGGAAACTTCCTGTCCAAAAATGCAAATCGTCCTTTATTTCTCAGAACTAGAATTCCCATTCAACTGATTTTCTGGAAAAGAGAAGAGCTCATTTTACATTTTCATGGGTGATTTTCTTGAGATCACAAAGCCCAGAGCACAACTTCAAGATCATTTTGTCTAACTTCTGGTTCCTTTTTAAAGGATGAGAATGACTGGAATACTAACTGGAATGGCAGCTGCTAGGCCCCATGAATTTGCTATTTAAAAAAACAAAAACAAAAAACCAAAAAATATCTTCCAGAGGAAATAGGAAACTAAAGACCTTGGAAAATAAATTTTATCTTAACCACAGGACAATTAATAGAGAAGAAATCAGAGAAAAAAATATTTTCTTAAAGCAACTAAACCTGTATTTAGATGAATTAATATTTATCAGAATAATTTTAATGCTATTTGTTATCCTAAAACTTCAGAAAATTCCATCTGCTATAGGAGTCATTGCAACAGTCATAAATGATGGAATAGTTGGTGAGTGGTTGCTAGGCTTTATTCAAAGTGTTATTCAAACCTTAACACATGGGTTTCATTTGAAGTTTAAGAAGGAAAAAATGGGCAATCAGAAAGAGGGGTAGGATGTGGAGATACTGATATTTTACACATAAAACCTCTGCATCCCAAAATATCAGCTTGTTTGGAATTCTGTCATCTATTCTTGCTTCTGTTAAAACAAACAAAAACCCAGCCAGAACAGCATGAACCATGATTATCTAGTGCCATCAAAAACTTTTTATTCATTCAGCATATATTTGAGTCACTACTACATGTTGGCATTGGGGATGCAAGAAGGAGGAAGAAATATTCTCTTCCTTTGAGAAGCCCATTGTCTATGGGAGAATATAATAGATAAGCAACCAGATATTAGAACCTGTTAAGAGCAAGGGCTCGACCTAAGCATTATAAAAGGTAACCACGCAACAAAAACATCTGTACCTCCTTAACACATTGACTGCCACACTAGAAAAAATATTTTTTCCCTGGGGCCATACTGTTTTATAACGAAAATAGAATAAAAACTTTGAAAACAAAATGATCCTTTCTAATTTAATGAAAAATTTGTTATTTTTCATTGTTTTCTGTGCATGAGTTATTTGCAACTCACACAGCACTAGAATCAATTTTTACACTGCACGCCACTTGAGTTGTATGTGACTCATGACGTATTTATTGAATTTGTTTTGGAGAATTGAGTCTTCGTATGTTTCATGAGGCCCTGGGCTCAAAACTAGCGTGAGTTAAATACAACTCACATGGCAGTTAATGTGTTAATATTTTGAAATAAAAAATAGATAATGAAAAAAAAATTTTTTTTGCCCAGTATGATACACATTTTAATTGAATACATAAATAGATAAATCTGGGTTTTGTATTATACATTTTTCAATTTTAGTGCACAATGTTGTAAATATCTGAAAAAATGTAAAAAAATAAAGATTGAACAAGAACAACAAAAAAATGAGCATTGGGTACCATGGAAGCATTAGGGAAGGCTGACTACCCCAAAGGGCTTCAGTGGAGAGCTTTGATTTCTGAGTAAGAATGACCCAGGTAAAGCAGAAGTGGAAACAGGGTCAGCAACAGAGCCATCACAAGCAAAGCCAGACAGAATGAGGGAGAAGAGGAACTACTTCGCTGTGACTTTTTCCTATTTGAAAAAAAAAAAAAAAAAAAAATCTCTTAACTCCTTAACTGCATTCAAAATGTATTCTGTTGAGATAAAATCAATTTCATTCTTAGTTCTGTTTGGCTGCATATTTGCTTAAACAACTGTTATCCTTAGAAAGCCATAAATGACAGATGGACATAAAAACTTTTGTACAAATGTCATTTGGAGTTTGATCATAAATCATGCAGCAATTACCTGCCTTTTCTGGTTGACACACGCTGAGAGAGTATGGGAAGTGCTGAACACCTAAAGATAAATCAGCTCTTCCTCTGGAAGGTGAGTTTATTCTTCTTTGAAACCTGGAGGTATTTAGTGTCTGGACACAGTTTGGGAGGAAAGCAGTGGGAAGGAGGACCTAGAGAAGCCCTTCACCGTGGGTGAACTCAATGTTAATAGCCTACCTCTTTTCTCTGATGAACTCTCAAGAGATTCCTTTGCTGCCTCAAATTGTGCTGTGATCTGTCAGGGGTTAGAGGAATCAGCAGTGGAGTAAGTCACAGGAAACTCAGTCTGGAATCAAAAGGGGCCTGCCCCTTCCCTGGGCATATCAAACATTTAGCATCACATATACTAAGAGGCAACACCAGAAGAGGGCAACTAAATCGACAAACAAATCAATTTCATCCTGAAAATGCTCTGAGGCTTTATACGTAACTTCCTGCATAGACTTTGGGCACCAGAGTATACCTGCCTTTCCTCCAACTATCCTGACAAACTTTGGACTCCAAAATGTTTCTTTGCACCAGTTAAGCATCCTTTATTACCAACTTTAAGCAACCTCTGAAAGTCCTTTAGATGACTTTCATTCTTCTTTGTCCTGGATGTTTTTAAATGACAGACAAAAATATCTATTCTCAGAGCTAGAGGAGATAAAAATGTTTGCCCTTAAGGGAATGAGCTCTTAATTTAGCTAAAACTTTTTAAAGAGTATATATTAAATATAAATACAGTATTATGTGAAATTATAAGGTGACAAATTCACTGTGAAATATTCCATTTTTCTGCTGTAATGTTTTTTATGTAAAGTCTAAAACAACAAAAAGCAAGGTAATCTTAGCAAAATGGAGCAGAAGAACGAAGAAGTGGAAAACAGAAACGTGCTTATTCTGAGACCAGAGCCATGTCCCAAGAAGAAAGTGGTTTCTGTCAGTTGGCAAGAAGACAAAAATACTAGACATTATTTCTCCTGCACAATACGACAGTAAGGAAAGTATATCTCAGCCAAATAGGTCACGAGACTGTCACCTTCTGCCAGATCTTGGAGGAATTCTTATTCTTGATTAGTTATTCTTTACTAATCATTTGATTATCTGCTATTAAACATTCCCTATCACTGCAATAAGTGTTTTATATAACTTAATTCACCATCACAACTATAAGGTGGGTCCATATTACAAATGAAGGAACTGGGGCTCAGAGAGGCTGAAGAACTTGCTCACGGTCACACAGCTAATGAGTTGTGGAGCTGTACATCAAACCCATATCAGTGTGAATCTAAGATTGTTCTTCTGAACGTTTACATTATATGTCATACTTCCTTTATCTAGTGATAATGCTGAATTCATTAAGAAGTGAGAAACCGCTTTCTATGTATAGTATTCCCAAGTACCCCATGCAATCTTGAATTATTTAGCAAAACTTTCTTTAAGAATTTTCTACCCACCTTTCCCTTCAGCCGTATCTTCCCCACTGCGTGATGAAGGGACCAGCAGGGCCAGGGGAGCTGAAGCCAGCACCTTTGCAAAGCATTTTGTTTCAAGGGCATCCCACTTTGTTACCTCGTTACTGGATGGCTACAAAGCATCAAAGAGAATGCCAATCTGCCCTTCCCCCCATCCCCTCATTTGACCTGACTTACTCCATGGATTCGATGATTTTTTTGGGTTCCACAGGGCATGGATAGATGACTTCATCAATGTGCTTCAGGTTACAATTAGAAAAGGCAGTAGAGATATGTACGAAGGCTTCGAGCTTTGGCATCTGACTAGCCATAAGCAGGAGCTGCTGGGTGGCAATGACATTAAGCTGCACGGCGTGTCTAGAGAAGATTAAACAGAAGGAAATACAATGAGGTAGGTTTGCACCCAGCCTTGCTGTAACTGCGCCCACTGGCATGTCTATCAGATTTTGGTGGCTGTATCAAAGGAGCAGGAAGAAAATAGTGGGTCATGGCTATACAGTTATGTGATACTTGGAATGTGTTATGTATTAATGATGTACTCCTCTGTGTACGTAAATCCTATTCACTGAAGCACTGTTATGTATTGTATTTAGAGATCACTTGGTTCTAATCAACTGGAAGGAAAAAAATCACAATCCTTTAAATTTATAAAGGGGTTTCTATAAGCAGCCATTAAAAGAACAAAAATACAAAATTAAGCATCTTACTCAAGAAGTTGGAAAATGCAAATAAATTGGAGGGGAGCAACAGATTTGTGATATAAGTTGCTATTATTGTAAAGGTCCAGGTCAGACATGAAAATTGATGTCAGAATTCTAAATTGTAGCTACTAGAATACAAAGCTATCGAAACACAGTGTTTGATGACAATGAATTAGTTCATTCCAGGAATATACATTTTATCCAATATAAGGAAACCTGCTAATCTAGTTTAACTCAAAAAGAGAAAAACTATGATCATTTATATATATTTTGAAAAAAATTTAAATAAAATTTAATATCCATTTCTAATTTAATTAAATAAATTTGCTAAAATATGAAAGAAATGATTAAACAATATATATTTCAATTTGCTAGCCAATGTCATGCTTAATAGTGAAAGCTAGGAGCACTGCTTGTAAAGTCAGGGCCAGGAAGAACGCCTACAATCACTACCGCTACTTAACGTTACTTTGAAGTACTAGCCTTGTAATTAGAGAGGAAAATAAAATTAATGAACAGATAAAAATATTTAAAAGACAGTCACAAAAATCACTATCAGATTATATAATTGTATACCTGTAAAACAAACAGAAGCAGATCTAGAAAAACAGTAAGGTATCCACTTATAAAAATTATGTAAAAAAATCACTTTCCTATATACAAACAAAAATTAGAGAATACAATGGAAGAAAGGCACACATTGGAACTTGAACATTTAAAAATATATCAAATTAATCATAAATGAATATGTAAAGAAAGTGATAAAACATTATGTGCCAGAATAGAATAATCAAATAAATAGAAACACGTATGTTGTTCTTGGACAGGAGGAATCAATATTTTAAATATGTTAAGTTTTTCTAAATTAACCTACATATACAAGGTAATTCTAATCAAACTCCCAAAATTTTTAAAAACTTGACAAAATTATCCTAAATTTAAACAAGAAGTACGAACAGGTGATAATAGTCAGGAAAATTTTATAAAAATAAGAGTGCTCTGGGTATTCTTGCCCTAATAGAATAAAAATTACAGTAATTAAAATGGTGTGATATTGGCAGAGAAAGTCTGATTAAAGGAACAAGATAAGTTTAAAAATTGGAATTTAGTGTGATAATTTCATTTCAAATAAAGAGTAAATCATTTAATAAATATTTTTAAGAACTAGTCATCTGTTAGAAAGAGTAATAAAGCTACTCTACTTTCACACCTACATCACTTTTTTAATAGAATTTTCCTGACTATTCCTTTTTATAGCTAAATTTTAAATGGATCCAAGATCTAAATGTAAAAATTAAACCATATAAATACTAGAAGAAATTATAAATAACTACATAAAAAGAGTTGAAAGACATAAATTGTTAAAATATTTTGAACCTTATAAAAAAAGAATAAATATGCTGTATCTTCTAGGAAGTCTTAACATTAGTAAGAAAAAAATGTTGCAATAGAAAAATAGGCAAAGAACAATAAAACACATGTCACAAAAGAATAAGATGCCAATAAGCATTTAAACATCAGTAACCTTTGTAATCATTAAAGAAATAAAAATCAGAACATGCAATACCATTTCTGCTACCATATTGGCAACAATAAAAAAGAATTAAAGAATTCTAAGACATATTGTTGTGAGTGTAAAAAAAAATGAGCATTCATGTACATAGAGACAGCATAAATTCACACCACCTTTTTCGAGAGCTATTTAGCATTACATGTAAAAATGTAAACTGTTCATATCCCGGACACATCTGATATGTATCTGACATTCTTCTTGGAATTTACCCCAAGAACAACATACAAAGGAGTAAAAAAATTTATGCACAGGCCTGTTCACTGTAGAGTTTATAATAGTGAAAAAACAATCCAAATGTCCACCAACACAGAACTGGTTGAATATATTGTATACATGTACAATGGGATATCATGTAGTCATTATAAATTATAATATTTATTGACAATGAAAGATATCCAAAAATATAAATTAAGCAGGTTGCAAAACATCATTCTCAATAGGATGCCTTTTTTTTTTTTTTGTAAAATTGAGCATACATCTATATAATCATAGATGCATAAAGAAAAATTAGAATAGATGTTCTCTACAATATTAAAAATTGTTTTTGGATGGTGGGATTTTGGAGTTTTGTTTCTTTGTGCTTTTTTTTTTTTTCCACTGAGGATTTTTTTTTTTTTTTTTTACAGAAACCATAAGGAAAGTTATATGCGTATGTGCCCATGCACACAAACGTATGTAAGCCACAAGAGGGAAATGGGAACGTACCTCAGCGGGTCATCAAAGCGTACAGTGGCAGCACAGTGGAAGACAATGTTTGTGCAGGAAAGAAGCTCCTGCATGTCCTCCTTGCTAATGGCAAAGTCACTGTGATTGAGATCCGCATAAATAGCTCTGATCTTCTCGTGCACATTTGGACAGACTTCTTTGACTTTCTCAAACAGCTGAAACATAAATATATTAACAGGTCAGTATACAAAGATCATCATCATCTTCACATTGTTCTTGTTTGTACTGACCCAATTCATTACACTCAAAAACTGGTTTTAGCTGTAATAATATTACTTAAAGAAGGCATTTACTCAAGAGCCATCTGCTTTATTTCATGCAATTCAGTCAGTTTAGTGTAATTCCTGCTCCTTTTAACTTGGGAAATATTTGAAAAAGTCAGTTCCAATAACAGGTAAGGTGTTTATTTTGAACTTTTCATTTGGGGAGAAAAAGTGATAGTAAGTCATCCACATCCTGCCTTTATACTCTGTTCCCCTTTAAGGCAGCTTTATGTTTACACATGGTGATAGTTTCCATTTTTGGCTGGGAAATAATTGTTTTCAATGCAAAATTACCAGCCTTTATGCAGTCTTTACAAATTACCAGCCAAATGACCAACGACTTGGTTAACTGGCCCAGATTAACAAGATGTTTTACTTAGCGGCACAAACATAATTAGAAATTAACAAATCAAGCAAATTTATAACAAGTGAGACAAATACAATTTTTACATAATCTCATTTTAATACAGTTGGCAGTTATTGTCTAGTAAGAGAATTACATGAGCTCATGTACTTCTTATGGGATAATTGATTTTTTTAATATTCTATTTATAAAGGAAAAAGAAGAGCACTGGCAGTTTTAACTTTTATTACAATTATTCAAATAAGATAGTCTCTACTGTCCCCTCCGCACAGAAATTCTTAGATTCAATTGGTATTTCCCATTTTCAATTGATTGGTTCCAACCTATTTTGATTAAATTGAATTTTACTGTAGTGTTGGCATGGTATGTTAACAGTGAGGAAAATAAAAGTAAAACTAAATATTTAGAAAGGTTAAGAGCAGAGAAAATGAGTCTGTGGTTTTAATCATAACATAGGAGCAGAGACAGTCCCCTTCTTCCCCTAAACCACAAAACAAGGCTTTCATCTACTCCTTGATCCTGAGTAGCAGGCTTCTCTCCATTAGAGACCCACCCCAGCCTTTTTTACTGGGTAACAAAAAGTTGATCTCAGGTAGTCAGAGAGATCATGACTTACTTGTATCAGGCAAGACCATGTTCAGAGGCCATCCTGAGAATTCAATGGAGATGACTAGAGAAGGGAATTAAATTCACATATTGGTCTGTCAAGTTAACATACCTCTGTCTACCATTTTCCTGCACTGTAGGGTCAGCCTTTCAGTGGGTGTTACTGCAATTCTGAAAATAATTTCGAAGTTAGGTCAATCCTCAATGCTTCTTTGACATCTGGGATTGATAAGGTTGATGAAGTGTCCTAGGCACATTCTCAACAAAGAAGTCATTCTCTCTCTTCCAGAAAGATCTTTAATGTTGCTTCCAATTCCAATCAATCACAAGCATGCTAAATGTTTGCTTTCTGAACAGATGTTGTCCCCCTTGATATTTCATATCAATTGTACAACAAACGTTGAATATTTTTGGATAAGCTTATCAAAAATTTATACAATTTCCTTCCTTTTTGATAATTGAATTTCTAGAAGGCTAGTTTTGAGTCTGCATTATATATTCTATTCACTGGAAATTTATTTAGGGTTCTGTGGACTCTGACTTTGGCTTGTGATGACTTCTGGCTACTGAGAGCAGGAAGTGTACAATGACTTCAGCATCCACCCTTCTCCCAGGGGGGCTCCTTACATATGATGCAAACTGCCATGCACGGGATTTCTTTTGTCTTTGGTTTTTATGATTTTAAAAGGCAGAGGATGATTTTATACCATATTATATTTTCAAACAACCTGTGAAATATTGAACACACCAAGATAACACATTTACAGCATTACTATTTTAGGAGATAATTACAATTTTAGGAACTAATGTCCCAATCTATGTTCTGTCTATTGATTTGTGTTTTCAAATAAGAGGGTGTATCTGAATGAACACAGTACAATTTTTAAAAGTCTGAGTTTTCTGATCTAGCTAGTAGTTGATTATGGTAAGTTGAAATAAATCAATGAATAGGCTGCATCAATTCAAACCACAGTGCTACAGGAGGATTTCATTTTACTACATAGCCTTGCCTACTGATATGACTTGCCTTGTGAGGAATCTCACCATACTGCTATAACTTCTAAAATAATACTCTTTAAATATTGCCACTCCCTGAACAGAGTGCTAGAGATGACAAACAACTGCCATCCAACAGGCCAGTGGTTGTGGCCAGCACTTTTCAAAGAGGAGTTATCCACAAAGCCAACTGCATTGGAATCACTAGTATGCATGTTAAAATTAGATTCCCATGCCCCATCCCATACCCACTAAATAAAAAATTACTAGGGCATACCCAGGAGTTTGTATTTCACATCAAGTTCCCCAGCAGATTTTAATGCATGCAAATGATGAGAATTTCTCCAGTTAGAGTGTTAACATGGACAATTGCAGATGAACAAATGTGTATGACTCACTTCCCTTTATAACCACTCAGAACATTCTTCACATCAGTGGTTTTCAAACTGTAGGCATAGAAAAATCAAGGAACCTAGTTAAAAATTATTTCTTTACACCATCCTCAGAGATCCCGACTCAGTAGCTAGGTGTGTAACACAGGATGTTGTATTTCTTAACTACTTCCTCAGATGTATCAGGTCTAGATACCATACTTGGGGAAACACTGACTCTGAAAATTCATGTCTATTTCCCCTGTAGTTCGTAAATTCCTTGATTCTTGTTCATCTCTTTATGTTTGACATAAACAATGCAATTCACTGAAAAGACTCAAATTTCACTTGTTGAATTATAATAAATCCCTGTACAAATACTAATAGAACTATGAATGGGAACTTAATTCCTGAAAGTGTTTGGTTACCAGCTCTTGTGTTGGTGTGATGAAAGATAGCAGATAGCAACTACTAAAAGGGGACACAAAGTGTTCCCCAGTCCTAGGTATTAACTGCCAATGGGAGCTCAAAGTGCTCAGAGCTGACCCTCTTTATAATGACAAGACTAAAGGACAAGATAAAATGGTGCAAATGCATCCTGGATAGGCTCCAGCTCTTCTGAAAGTTTTTTTGTTGTTTTGCTAATGGGAGAGATTAATTAAAGGTAAGAAAATTAGACAGGATAAAAATGAGTAAATATACATATTTCAAAAATTTCAATGAAAACCCACCAATATAGAACTTAAATTATTTTTAATTCTAAGAGCTTATCATATTCCTTCTCATTGTCTAAACTCATAGATTCTCTATTCAATCAATGGCCAAGGACTGAGAAGAAAAAGAGTTGAGTAACTAACTACTCACCATCATCACAACTCAAGCAGAGGAATTGCTGCTTTTCCGTTTTATGAAACCTTGTTCTTGACAA
This sequence comes from Eulemur rufifrons, assembly GCF_041146395.1. NCBI lineage: Eukaryota > Metazoa > Chordata > Mammalia > Primates > Lemuridae > Eulemur > Eulemur rufifrons. The sequence continues at coordinate 26,513,636 of NC_090998.1, read as the reverse complement.
GGGTAGGGCACATTTCTGTGGTCACTGAAAGATAACAGCTGGGAGGTGATCTAAACATTTCAAACTTTTACAAAGCTATAAATTTATCTTGGAAAGTTTGGGAGTGTTCCATTGATTTGACATTACACAGGCAAGTATTTCTGTCTCTTCATTTGTTTTTAAACATGAGAGACTATCCTACTTACATGAATAGTTACTTGTAGCCCGGAGGCAAGAGAGAAACTTTGTAAACCATAAGAAAGAAAATTCAGCAGAATGAAAAAGTCAGAAAGAAATTTTTTGGTTTCAATAAACTCATTGAGTATCACTTATGTAGTCAGACACTAGGACTGCATTTTTATTAGAAGCAGGAATTGGATGAGGCATGGGGCATCTAATTTATATAATGCTTTTGAAACGATGCAGCGGCCCTGAACTTGGACTCTTATGATCAACTAGTCATCCATATTAACTCACTCTGGAAGTATCCACAAGATGTTTGGCCTCTACTTTCTGGGGGGTTTTTGAAGGTAGTCATATCTTTCCTAATCATGAGAGTCTTTGGTCTTTATTCATTTTATTTAGTCCCTCTTTTCAAATATAACTATGTTATTTAGTCCCAATAATCCATCAAAATTTGCTTAATATTTTTATCTTGTGAAAAAAGGGTAAAGACCCTTAAACTAAATATGGAATATCTGATATTCCAAAGTAAAAGAGACACTGCAACATTTTTAAGAGAATTTTTAGAGTGCTGAGTAAAAGAACATCAATGGCTTCTGCAAGTTAGTTCTAAATTGAGAACAATTAAACATAAGTGCATGTAAATTAAAGCAGAAAAGATCATACCTGATGTACAGATTCACAAAAATTCACAAAATGTTAGAATTTTGCTAGTTCACTAGTAACTCTCATAAGATGCAAAGGATTAATCTAGAAGTTTTTACTGCTTTAATGAGGACCACTTCTATAAGACCATAAGGAGCATGGTGTGGTAATGAGGTTATCAAACTTTGGCTTATAGCAGGGTTGCCTGGGAAGTTGTTTAAACAAACAAACAGCAAAAAACCCCCAGATGTCCTTACCTTGGAGATTCTCATTCAACAGTTATGAGTTGAAGCTTGGGCATCTGTACTGTGTAAAATCCCTCTAATGATTCTGACACACACTGAAGGCAAGAACCATTGGTGTATTGGAAAGAGCTCAGGTTCTTTGAGGTCATGAAGGACTGGGTTTGAACCCTGAATCTGCCATTTATTTGCTGCGTGACTGGGCAAGTTACTTAACCTCTTTGGGCCTTTGTGTCTTTATTTGCATATTTATCTAAAATGGCAATCACTTGAGTATCTTCCTCTGTGATCTCAGAGAATTAATGATTAAGCATAGGTTATGCTTTCCTTAAAAACAATTTTGCATGTAACACATTGTAGTTCACTTTGCCTAAGTATCTGTAATAAATGTTAAATGTGACACGATGTTCAGTTCACCACCTTCTTAGGCCTTTTGTCCAGACCAAAGGTCAATTTCACAGTGTTCTTCCTTGAGAATAAGTATCAGGGCAAGAAAGGAATCAGCTGGCTAGGAAGATGGACACCAACCTTAAGATTATTTCTGCTCTCCAATAGGAGTAGTGGCATCTCTGCATTTTCCATGCTAAAGGATGGAAAAGTGCTGCTACTAACCCAGAAGTGGCAAGCAAGTTTCACCTTCCTAGTGATACTGTCATCCAAGGAAGTGGTTTCCCAGGGCAGGCAATGCATGCAGTAGGGAAAGCATGGGCTTTAGAGATAAGAGACCTGCATTAAATTTCACTGCTTCAGCACAGATTACATGACCTTGGATATATGACAACTTCCTTGGATTAATTTCTCATGTGCGATGTAGGAATAGGCATACTACAGAAATTTCTGAGTATTAAATAGAATAGGATAATGAAAGTCAGGTACTTGGCATGGTGCCTGCCACTTAGTAGGTCCTTAATAATAGAAAAATCCTATCTCCACTTCCACAACCACACCCCACTTCCAAAAGCTGTTAATCAGAAAGCTATGTGTGTATGTGTGTGTTTCTGTGTATTTGGTCATGCCAAGGTTTCTGATTATATGGTATGATCCATATACTTCTGAGAACTGAATGTATTCCAGAATTATGTTGAATCTCATGGCTTGATGACTTTTTGAATGAAATGATTATGGGCAATTTGAAGCTTTTACGAAAAAGGCCTGATGTGATTAGAAAAGATTTTTTAAAAAGGAAAGAAGTTGGATATGTGAAATCATGCCAGTGATTGAATTAAATTGAATTAATTTCTTGTAAAAGAAAATAAGAAAAAGATTGAGAAAATAAATTGTTTCTGTTTCTGGAACTGTTTGTACATCCCCGAGACTAAATGAATTTCATTTTTTTTTTCATTCTTAAAAGAATGAAAATGGCCCATGGGGGAGAGGTTGAGCATGCTTCAGATGATAAGAGTTGAGTCACTGGCAAACTAAAGACATGTTACTTTTGTAAAAGTGTGCCTTTGCTAATCCTGGGAAATTTGAATTCCTGAGAAATTTATATTCCTTCTAGTTATCCCAAGTTTATTGGAGCCTCTTGCTTTTTGTGGGGTAGTTTCTTAGGAAAAATAAAAAACAGTAATGGAGCAAAACTGGCTTTGGAAGTTTAAAATACAAACTTCTGTTTCTAATTGCCTTTGCCTTCTAGAGATTTAACACAATCATTAATGTCAATCAGAAATGCATTTTGGAAGTTGAGAACAAGTAGTACCCTTTTATACAGGGAAGCCTGGAGCAAAGATGAAAATACTTTTTTTTTTTTCCTTTAAAAAAGAGTCTTTGAAAATACAAGGAACTCATAAAATGAAATTAATACTTCTATTGTGTGCTTCTTAATAATCAACAATGTAAGATTGTTGGGCTTTTTTTGCAGGTGTTATTTAGTTCAAGGTTTTTTTTTTTTAGTTCAAAGTTAATTTGTTTACCTCTTAGGGATTAATTTATCTTACACCTTCTAGGAACTACCAAACAGGGAAAGGATTCAATAAACTAGTTCATAAAATGTTACAATCTTCCATTGTCTTAAATCTAATCTTGTTCTGTGCACTGAGGACCCAGAATGTAACCCTGCATGATTTATCACCCAGCACTCCCCACTGTATTTCAAAGTTGATTTACCTAAGGGGCAACTCAAGGTTTATTGAGTAATTCATATTTTCCAGAGAAGCTGACTTAAAATATCCAGTGTAACCTGCCAAGCTCTGTCTTTGTTTATAAATCTACTCACTGGTGACATTCTTCAGGATAGCCCTTCCCTGGAAATCTTGAATTTTGTCTAGTTTTCTCAGATGATGCATTCTAAACCTGGTACAATATCATTGTAACCCTTCTCTCATATACTATTAATATATACTTATGTGTATATATATTCTCTTTCTCCTATATATTTATAAAAACAAGAAAAGCCCAACCATTTCTGGTATTCCCCCAATGAGACATTTTTCATATTCTGAGCTCATAGCCATTCTTAATTAACTGCATCACTCTTAATATAATTTCAAGTACTTGGGGTTTTATTTTCCAGTTATGGATATTGTCTTGATGTTTTCATAAGGAATTATTCAGAGTAGATTATTGCTGTTGTAAGATCCTAAACAGATATATATGATTGTTGTAAAAAGAAACATGTCTGTAAGAAACCTCAAAATGCTCTCAACGTTTCTTTGAACTGTACAACTGACCAGTTTCTTTGCAATTCATTACCTAGTATAGTGGGGAAGAGCCAAGGCATATTCAAGATAGCAATATATAATAAATATCAATTTCTCTAGATTTGTTTCTGATACAATGGAAAGCTGATTGGTTCATAATTAAATGAGCCCATTTTCATATTGTTTCATTATAATATTGTTTGATCAGTCCTCTATTGTGGAACATTCCGATTTGATCCAGCTTTTTTTACTATAAGTAATACTACGATAAATATATTTGTACATTATTTGTGTGTCTCCGGTTGTTTTCTTAGAGTGCCACGTTAATTATGTTTGTGAGAAAGTCCTCAAGCATCCTGTTATTAATTCAGACATTTTCCCCTCTCTTGTTAGGTCCCTTCAAGTGCTCTGAAAATACTTAAGAAAGTTAGTAATAAGTAAGAAAACTAATGTTCTAATTCTTCAGTCCCAGTTCTGTGTGGCCAAAGGATTTCAAAAAAAAATCCTTCTTTCCAAAGCATCTCCCATTTAATTGTCTCTCTCTGAAAGCAGGCAAACAGGAAGTGAGAGGTGGTAGCTATGCATACCATGAAAGGAAAAGAATGAAACAGCTGTATGAATTTTGATAGATAGAACAGATGTCCTTTTGATCATATTTCCTGGGGACATAGTGGTAATCAAAGGAAAACTGGTAACACTTTTGTTTATTATGTTTTAAAGAAAAATTTCCAAGCCTCACATAGCTGACATGATTTATCTATCTTCAGGAATAGTGCAGTACTTAGGATGGGTTAGAATTCATTCATTGCTATGTGTGACTAGAGAGACATACTGCTTAAAAGCTCTACCAAGCCCTATTTAGGAATAAGTCATGACTGCATTTAAATCACTCTGTTTATGTCAAAAGAGTTAAAGGTACATGGCAGAATCTAGATTGGGTCTTGATTCACATGAGATACTCAATAAATATTTGCAGAATCTGAGGTCTACCAGAAGAAACTCTAACCTGGACAGAAAAGTTCTTCAAAGTAGAAACCAAGAAGGATAAGAGCGGCCATATAACAGAAGGAAGACTTGGCCTGGACCCAGATAAGACCATTGAGTAACCTCTGCATGGAGAATGGTTTCAGAAGTAGGCTTGAGATTAAAGGTCTTAAGTGACATGGAGATGATGTTAGAAAAACCAACCTCTCTTCTTTATTGCTTGATCCATTTCCAATCAGCATGGTCTTCATTCCTGGTAAGTGTTGTAGCATGGTGGATTCTGTCTTATTTCATATTTTATTTGGTTAGAATTTTTTTTTTGGGGGGAGGTACAGGCTGGTTATTCCAAAGGTGTGGACCAGCTCATCAACTTTCTGATATAGGGTTATTACTTAAGCGAATATAATCATAAAACTTTCATTCCCTACTAATTCTGTCTGTGTTTATGCTTTCCTAATTTAAGATTCAGTGAGAGTAAAAGAGTTTTAGATTTGGCAAACATTATACCATTTTCTCAAATGTTTTGGATTTGCTAAACCCAGTAACATTTATTATGCCATTTTTCCCCTTTAACCTTTAAACCTAAGGCCTTTCATTGTCATTACTCTCATGTGCTGCTACTGTTATCCTTCACATCTGACACAGTGCTTGACACTTAGTAGGCGCTCAACCAGTATTTGTTGAACAAACAAGTTTAATGTATTCCAGTTGTTTAGATTTTGGATGATGTTGTGCCCAATATATACTCCTCCTTTAATTTTGTTTATCCTTTTGCTCGTGTCTTTCACTCATGCCAAGCTGTCATATTGTGTGCATGAACCAAGGGATTTCTTATTCTTCCACAGCCCCCAAATTACGGAATGATTGACCTTAAACCAGAAAACATCCATTGGTTCCCACCTTTATTCTTGCATAATGAATTACAAAAGCTGTAAAGACCTAGAGAAGACCACACTCTTTAATAGCCACTTTGGAGGTGACAGCCAGGCAAGAGCAAACATGGAAGAATCTTCCAGAAGATGGAATCATTGGCCACAAAAAAGTGCTGGAAAGGAAGTTTCCTCCCAGAGAATAGATTCAGAGCTATTTAAGGAATTTCCCTACTCCCACGGTAGGGAGCCTTCTCAATACCTGCCAAACATGATTTCCTAAGGGTTATAGCCCAGGGACTGCTGCTGGCCTGCTAGTCTTCCATTTCTTGAATAGATTTCTTTGTTTGTTTAATTTTATTTTTTTCCTAAATTGTGGTTATTTTGTCTCTGTTTTACCATGATATATGGGGAGGTAGAAAATTTGCCTTTTTATTTCCAAGAATGCTCAACCATGACATATTTGGACTTGATGGAGGATGGCCTATACACCCCAGGACCTTGGACTTGGAATTGGATGCAATACTGGCACGAGACTTTGGGGAAGGAAATAAAGGAGGCAAATATTTGGTGACCTGAAGAGAAGGCTATAACTGAGCCTTTAGTTGTTCAACAATGCTGTCTTCCTTTCCTCCTGGGCCAACAACTATGTATTTTCCAGCCATCCTTGTAGTTAGGTGTGGCCCAGTGACAGTTCTGAAGAGTGGAATGTGGACGGAAGTGATGGGCACTTCTGGGTCTGGACCACAAAAACCTTCCACAGGATGCCGAGTGTCTCTTTTCCCACATCACTAGCTGGATATTGCTGTTAATGGAGACTTTGGATGGCGTGGAAGCCATGTGCAGAAGACGGCAACACTTCCATCAGCCTGGGTCCCTAAATGACTGTGGAGTGCCACCCCTTCTACCAATCAGACTTAAAGAAACTGCGAATCAAACTTCATTTGCATTGAGCTGCTGATTTGGGGAGCCACGGGTATCTGTTTCAGCACCTACATTACCACAACTCACACAGAATGGAGAATTAACCACATAGCGCTTCGTGTGAATGTGAACACATATGGCACGTAAGGTGAAAACTGGGACATTAAGATTACTTATGAATTTCTGATTACACTCTCCTTTCTTGCAAAAAAATTTTTATATTATATAATATAAATGTGAATTCTTAAATATCTTTCTTTCTAATAAAACAATGAATAACTGGTGGAAAAGAGAATGCAGGAATGTATATATCTTTGATAAGAATGTGAAACTGACACAGGCTATCTAGAGGGTCTGGCTTAAGGGATAATGAACAAAAGAACCTATCTGGGGTCGAAGAAATCAGAGGTTATTGATAACAAAACTAATCTTTATATTGTATAATATTTATTTTATACTTAGGATTTCATTTAATCTTTGCAAATCCCTGTAAAATAGCTATTGTTATCAGATCCATTTTATAGATAAAAGACAGACAGACTCAGGTGGGTTAGGCAGCGAGGCCAAGGTCTCTCTACAAGCTGATTTGGGAGGAGTAGATGGAGCTTTAATGTTCTATGCTACCTCCCAATACAGATACAGAACTAAACCTGCTAGTAATTTGTTATTGTTTAGATTTTCTGCAACTTTAACCATCCAGAACATAGCTGTGAGACCCAAAGAAAGAAAAAAAGAAAAATAGTTGGCAAACCCCCCATATTTGTTATATCATGAAAAAGCCAGGTTCATGGAATGGTGTTTAGAATTTGTATATTAAACTTAGCATAATGAATCAACAAACTCAGTGACTTCATTTTCTCTTAAGTTACAATAAATAAAATATTTTTAAATGATGAGAAAAATAAACACTGAAAACTTCAGTTAACAGGGTGGAGGATGCCGCATCGAAAGATAGAACCTGCAAGAGTCATCTGTTGTAGGTAAAGGCAGGTCCTATGAATGTTAGTAGGTCCTGTATGTGTTCTCTCTTTTTGTTGTTTGATTCTAATTTCTGAAAGTTGAAGAAAGGGGCCTTGGCCTGGTCTGCACCAACTTGGTATGGAGCCCATGTGGCAAGAAAGATGATCCATAAACAGAACTAATTCATTCCAAGCAAGAACAGAGGTGACCATGAAAAATTAGCCACCTGAGAATTCTCAACACTCTTGGAGAAGACTTTGAATTGGGGGTGTAATTAATCATTACTTTATTAAGGGGCAGGGATACCCAAGCTGACAGATAGGTTGCAAAGGCAAAGTAGAATTTCCTTCTATGGGTTTTGTTAATGTAAAATATAAAATATAAAATAATCTGCTTTTTGCTTTGGCTAATCCAAAACATACCCCCAAATCAGTCATCTCCAATTCAGAGATAACTGGAGCTTGATAGTACCTTTTTATTTATTTGTTTTTATTTTTATAGATTTAGGGGGTACAAGTGCAGTTTTGTTACATGGATATACTGCATAGTGGTGAAGTCTGGGCTTTTTGTGTAACCATCACCTGAATAGTGTACATTGTACCTATTAGGTAATTCCTCGTCCTTCACCCCTTCCCACCTTTTTGATGGTATCTTCAAACCAAAATAACTCCAACCAGCAGCCATTTGCTGAATTCCTAAATGCTTAGGACTCTACACATCTAGTCCAGCAGATGTCTTCCAGTTGCAATTTTAAAGCTTTTTTCCCCATGTCTTTCAAGATACCTCTAATAGTATCAAGTCCAGCACACAAGGCTAGCTTTTTGTAAGCTAACAGTCTCACCTACCCACTTTTATAATACTAAGACTTCCTTCACACAGACACCTAGGTTCAACCCCAGAATAAAAAATATTCCTCTTTTGTCATTACAAGTCTGTCTTCTGCCTCAAAGGGATTTTGTTATTGTAGTAAAACTATTAAATTATATATAAATGAGTGTTTTAAAATAGAATAATTATGATAGCATCAAAGTGCTCATGAGATTGAGATATGAAAGTTTATTCTTAAGTCTCTTATCCATTTCTGGTTTTGTAACAAAGCCATTAATTATACTTCTATAAATTTTTCACTTATATGGTCAGATAGAAGCATACACAGTACACAGTGCCTAGGCTTCTACCCAAAAGAAATGCCCTCTTGCATTTTCTTGAACTTACTAAAATCTTCCCGGCCTTTAAGGACACCATCTCTGAGTCCCCTTCTGGGCACATAATTTTAAAGCAGGTTTCACTTGTTATTCTCTCTCAAAGCACCTTATTCTTCTTCACAGTACTTGTCAAAATATTTAAATATACATGTATTTCTTATAAAATTTGTCTACCTCACTGAACTTTAAGATCTATGGGATCAATCCCCAAGTCCCATTTATTTACTACTTTACCTGCCTGTTCCCCAGACACAGAACAATATGTGGCTGACAAATATTTGGCTCTCAATAAATATTTCTCATATTTACACACTCGTTCAAACTCTCCCGCTGTCTCTCTTTTCGTGCATGCGCGCGCGTGTGTGTGTGTGTGTGTGTGTGTGTGTTTGTACTTTCTTATCATTTCTGGACTCCTAGAAATTTCCTTATTTTGCCTCTAGTTCAGGTATGCATTAAGATTATTTTATAAAAACATATTTTATCTAACATGTTGATGTATTTTATATCAGAAGGCATTTTTCTGATCCTCTATTCCAAGAGTTGGCAAACTTCCATAAAGATCCACATAGTAAATATTCTCAGCTTTGTGGGTCATGTGATTTCCCTCATATTTATTCAACTAATTCACATTTATCTTTCCTATCTTTATCAACATCACTTGAGTACTATTCTATTATCATTATTTAAGTGGTAGGAAATCAACTGGTAATCAGAAGACAAAAAAAGACCTTCCATTGGAGTCCTATGCTCTAAAAGATAAAGCTCCAACTTCCTCCCATATTTGAATAAAAATTTAATGCTAACATTTGCTGAGTTTTTACTGTGGTTCAGGCACTATCCTAAGTTCCTTTCCGGTATTAACTCATTTACATCGCATAACAGTACAAAAGACAAAGACTATCATTATCTCCATTTGGACACTGAGGCTCCATTATATAAACCACACCACTGAGGACACCAACTCAGGTCTGTCAGACTCCAGAAACCATGCTTGCTTCCTAACATCCCTTCCTCTGTCTCTCGATAAGTTTCTACTTATCACACAGGTGTCTCCCTTCTCTAGCAGTCACTGTGCCTCAGGAGCAGAGGATCTCACCCCAGCTCCAGGGAAAGGCTTATTGATCCTATGTGCTCTTACCCTCTGGACAATGACTGGCTGAGGTCTGAGATTTCCAAACAAATCAGTACATGACATACCTCAGGCCACAGAGGTTGGTCAGAAATGGACATGTAACCTCAACCAGGCTGAGGAGATGTGAGCGGTTCTAGAAAAGAAGTTTCATCAGTCTTGGGAGAGAGCCTCAGAGAGAGTCAGCCTCTCTTCATCCAAAGATTGCCATATATGGGTGTGAAGCCTGAAGCTATAGCAACCATCTTATTCATAATGGGGATAAAGCCAGAACAAAATAGCAGAGTTGAGAGACACACAGAGCAAGGCAGCTAGAGCTCTAGTTGAGTCATTGTAGTGCACCATTCCAGTGCTGGATTTTTTCCCATTGTATAATCAACACATCATCTTTGTTTTTTAAAGCCAATTTCAATTGGCTTTTCTTTCAGCTGAAAGTAACCTGATATAATTATTTGAAGTCTTCCTGGATTTGGCCTCAGCATACCTTTCTAATCCTTATTCACACTTGTCTGGGGCTAAACAAATCACCCAGAGTTTCCCAAACACACCCCACCATTCATGCATTTGCAAGTACAATTCTTTCTGCTTAGAATGCCCTTTGCTCTCCTCTTTCTGGAGAACTCATGTTGCATTGCAATCCTGCGTTTCACACGTCTGTCTCTGGCACTTTATGTGGCCATGTCATTTTTGTCTTCAGATCCTTTGTGCCTCACATACCTTTAACACATAGTAAGAACTTCAAGAAGTGTCTGTAGGCCGGGCGCGGTGGCTCACGCCTGTAATCCTAGCACTCTGGGAGGCCGAGGCGGGTGGATTGCTCAAGGTCAGGAGTTCGAGACCAGCCTGAGCGAGACCCCGTCTCTACTAAAAATAGAAAGACATTATATGGACAACTAAAAAAAAAATCTATATAGAAAAAATTAGCCGGGCATAGTGGCGCATGCCTGTAGTCCCAGCTACTCGGGAGGCTGAGGCAGTAGGATCGCTTAAGCCGAGGAGTCTGAGGTTGCTGTGAGCTAAGCTGACGCCACGGCACTCACTCTAGCCTGGGCAACAAAGTGAGACTCTGTCTCAACAAAAAAAAAAAAAGAAGTGTCTGTAGAATTAATAAAAATGATGGGCAGTATGGAAATCTGAATCACAATAGTCTTTCTCTACAAGATACTTAATCATTTAGATCAATGCTGCCTGATGAAACTTCTATGAGAATAGAAATGTTCTATACCTGTCCAATAAACTAGCCACATGTGGCCACTGAGCATGTGAAATATGGCTAGTATGAGCAAGGAACTGAATTTTAAATTTCACTTAATTATAATTTATTTAAATTTAAATAGCCACATATGGCAAGTGGCCGCTACACTGAATCACACAGATCTAGACAACAAATAAAAAATTTCAAAAGGTGGGAATGGGTCATCTAAAGGATTTTATATACTAAACTAAGTGAAAACATCTGGCAATGGTGTTATTTTGACTCTAACAATTTTTTTTATCTTAAAAGTTAAAAAAAATATAATCCAGAGGTTTCTTCCACCTTTCAAAAGTAGTCCATCATCATAATTTAAAATAATATAAACTTAGCTTACTTTATTTTGAATTTTCAGTTTCAAAGCAAATAAGTGCAATAATACCTTGTATCTCATAAGTACCCTTGTTGGGTAGTTGCTTTCTTGCACAGAGCTTTATCCACAGCCAATAAATAATAGCATCCTTATATTCTGAAGCATAATTTGTGTAGTAGAAGCTTTTTGGTCTTGGGACATCCAGAAATGAAATACAGCAGATATTTTTTTTCCATGGAAAATCTCTTCACAGGTATCGTATTCCACATAGTGCTAAGAAAGTAGGCATTTGCATAAGCAATGGCTTGTTTTTTAATAGTCAGGTAGTAGAATCTGTTCTTGTTACCCGCAAAATGTCCACATAGACATGGTGGTTTACACAGGTAAGTTTTGTAGCTATATTATGCACATCAGATTCCTTTCCTCCTACAATTCTTTAAGGGAAAAATTTATGGAGAAAAAACATCTACACAAATAAACTCTAATTAGCAGAGATTAGTAAAAAGTGAGGCCATGGGGGATAGTGGTGAAAGCCACACCTTATGATGTCAGATCTGGATTTGAATCCTGAAAGTTTTGAGTGGGAGGAGAGAGAGAAAGTGGGGAGAGGCAGAGACTCCCTGGGTAAGCAGGATATTATTACCGTACTTCACAGATAAAGAAACCAAGGCTCAGCAAGGTATGTATCTTGTCTACTCTCACACAGCTCATAATTGGTAGTACTGAGATCCAAACCCAGGTCATGCTGTTAAAGTACCATCTGATAACAACAGATAGTTCCTTGGTGGTATTCATGCTGCTGGTCCCAGGACCACACTTGGAGAACCACTGTTTAGAAAAGTTAGCAGCTGACCATAAATAGCCCAACAGGGGAAACAGGTATGGGAATTTGCAAGGTGGTTTCACAAATACTTTATATACAGCATAATCAAGATTTCTAGAACAAAAGCATGTTGCTCTGTAAACAAAAATAGTGCATTGAAAGGAGCAGTAGGTAAAGGCTGGGTCGATCACAAGACTCTCTGCCACAGTGTTTAACTAGAAATCCACAGCTGGCAACAAGGCCACTGGACCAGAGAGGAATGTCTGCTATGTGATGAAAACAAAGTCCGTTAGGGATGGAGAGCTGAGCACAGCTATCCGCAGAGGGATCTGCGAGTTTATTCCAGGTTTTGGTTTGATGTCATATCAGCCTCTCAGTCTCATTCTTAAGGACCTCAGTTACCATGAAGGGAGTGGGGCAGTAGTCAGACTGGGGATTTGAAGTCCGACTCTCCCATTGACTAGGAGGGGGCCCTTTGGTAAGTGAACACTTCAGGTCTCAGTTTCCCCATCTACATAGTGAGGGTATTAATGGTTCTCACTTCACAGGAGATACACAGGGTAAGTCGTGAAAAATGCTTTGAATGGCATCTGCACGTGCTGATTTCCAGTAAGTACTAGCTATGATTGTTATCTCTCCCACTGCTGAGTTGGGCCATGACATATAGGAGAGGCTTTTCCAATTTGCTTGGCGGTTGGTACCAAAATCTTATCCTGGTGCCAGCAGATAAATGTGATCATCAGTGTTTCTGGTAATCTATAATACTATCAGATACCCTATTAGATATTAGTGTTCCTACACAGTGGAAAGGAGACTTTGTTAAAAAAAACAAAACAAAACAAAAAAACTTTAAATTTTCCTTTTGCCAACCCCACATGACCCTGTGACATTCCAAAGGACACTGTGAACAAGACACATACATTTTCTCTTCTAATTCCTATGGGAGGCAGTTGTTGTTGTTTCTGATCTAAACACTGGAATTCTGAAGTTTTAGAAGTAGTGTCAACAAATGGATAAGCCCAAATTTGGACCCAGATGTGTTCAAGACCAAAGCCTATATTGCCTTTAAATTTCTTTAAATTTATAAATTAAAACATGAAAAGATTTACCTAATGTCTGTTTTTTTGAGAGGAGAGAGGGTTTGCTATCTAAATGTTCATTCACAGATATAATAATTTATTTCAAATGTTTTTATCACAGAAGAACTTATGGGATAATAGAAGTATCAAGTTTCTATAAATAAAATATATAACAGCTTAGCCTTATAGAGTTTAGACAACTGCAAATATTACTGCATGGCTACTTAGCAATCATATCTGTTGCATATGCAATAGAAAAGAATACAATAGAAGAATATCTAAAAATTTGAATAAACACCTTATTTTTAAAAGCCACATAAATTTAGAAGAAAACTAGCAAAGAGTTCAGAGGAACTTGTGGCAGATTTCAATCCTGGAGCATCCACTCCGGGAGTATTAATATTTTGATGCTTACTTAGTGCTCCAGAATGTAGATGATCTCCTCACCTGCCCCAGTCTGAGTCCAAGCACCCAAGCACTCTTTCCCCTCTTTTGGGAAAACACCATGGGTTTCCATGAACAGTTGGCTGCTATCTTGTTTTCTCTGCTGTCCTCTGTCTGCACAGATAGTCTGGTCCCCACTTGTAATTTGGGGCTATAAGGGAACACTGTAGTGAGTCCTCTTGCCCTAAGGCATTGCCCACCACACAAGCGTTTCTTATAAGGCATACCTTACTGTTCAGGATCTGGAAAACCCTCTGCTGGAGCGTCTGGCCAGCCTTGGGCCTCATGAGGATGTAAATGACTTTCAGGTCGGGGCTGGTGCGAAACAGCTTCTCCATCAGCACTTTGCCCATGAAGCCTGTGGCCCCCGTGATGAGAATGGACTTGCCACCATAGAAAGCCGCGATCATGGACATGGTTCCTGCCTTTCTCTCTGATAGCTCGGGAAAGAGGTTCCTAAAAAGGAAGAGGAAATAACAAAAGATTACATTCCCAGAAGTTCTAAAAGGCAAAGTCACTGAAAATGTGTCTAGTGCTTCCAGGAGTTCTGAATGCAGAAAAAGTAGGTCAGACAGAGTGAGAGCATCATGGCTTTTAGGCAACACGATTCACTGCAGTCGATATTTATTGAGTTTACTGTACATGCTAGACTGTATGCCAGGAACTGGGGGCAAGAAATGAGTAAGACATGCTTCCTGCTCTCAAGGAATTGCTTGCAGTCTAACGCAGGAGACAGATATATACAGAGGTTGTTAAAGAGAATGGTAGGTGGCAAAATAAAGGGAGCACACAGGAGGGGTACACAGCAGGGTCTGGAAACTTCAGGAAAGCATCTGTAGGTGGCGACACCTGAGCTGAAACTTGGGTGTTCCAGGCCAAAGACAGAGCAAGAGCAAAGGTACAGTGGCATGGCACAGCGTGCTTCAGGGGGAAGTAAAAGGAACTCAGTGTTACAGAATGTAAATGAGGAGACTAGGGGCCCCACAGCCTGTGAAACCAAAGCTTAGATCAGCTGTCACATTTTTAAAAATTATGATATAATTAGTATTTCAGTTACAGGTTTATTTAGAGAAAATATGGGAGCAAATAACATGTTATTCTCTTCCTTGAGCTGAAAATGGGCTGAGTGCCAGCCTTTCCTTCATGTGCTACTTATGGGGCTGGGACATTGCAAAACACAAAGGCAAAGGCAAAGGAGGTTATTGGCTCTGGTGTGCCCTGAAATAGCACCGTCAGGCCCCTGTTTGCAGAAGCACAGGGAAAGAGTGAGCAATCTGGTAGGAGGCCAGATGCAGCACCTGGATTCTGTGATGCTCAACAAAAGCACTGCATGCTGTAGCAATGCAACACGCAGGGTTCTGTCCTTCAGTTCAGGTTGAGGACTGTTGACTGGAGGCAGCAGCTGGGAGCTTAGAAATAAACAGTGCTGGAGGCGTGGAGGCAGAGCTTCCTTTGTGGCCACTGACTTAGTCAACTGTAGAAAGGCTTCCACTGCCTGTGCAGACCTGGTTTGGGTGGATCCTGCAGAACACAACCCCAGGGATTGCCCTGACATCAAGGCTTAGGAAGAAGAAAAAACAAATAAAAGAGTCAACACCCTGCTCTTCAACGCTGGTCCAGATGGCTCTGCTGGCGACTCCTTCAGAAACAATGCCATTTCATAATCATAATTTATATTTTGAGGCTCTTGAGGCCATGTTCTTTGGCAGAACTCTTTGCCTTTGGGGGATAATTTAGTCAATAAATAATAGAACACCTCCCATGCCGAAGGTAGGCTAAGTCCTAAAGGCATACTGATGAATAAGGCAGACACTCTAGCACAGGAAGCCAGCAATACAAAGGCAAATAAATATAAAAACAAGTTAACTACACACTGTTACTCGTGCTACAAAGTAGATAAAACAGGGATCAGTGACAGAAATCACCCCCAATCATCAATGCTATTCACTTTAGGAAATCTGGATTTCAACCCACGTTAGATATGTTCACTGAGTTACTAGTGAAGTCCCTTTTTATTGAGGATTGATGTGAGAAATATTATTTTAAAGAGTATTTTTGGATCTTGTGCAAACAGCAATTCATGATATTTTTTGTCATGTTACCTGTTACTCATATTACAATCCACCCAGTGTCTTTCTCAAGAATTTAGCACTTGGAAAAAGTATTGAATATTCTTGCCTTTTCTGCCTTGAAGCTCCAAAAAGTGGGGTCCCCAAGTTTGGAAGGCGGGATAGCATCCTAGATTCACACACGAGTTCTAAGCAAGACTATTTGAAGTCAAACCCCAGTTCTACTACTTACTAGCTGTGCGACCTCAGGCATGATATCAACCTCTCTATACTTGTTTCCTCACCAGTAAAATGGGGCTAACAAAAGAATCCACTTAGAAGTGCTGTGGTAAGGATGAAATTAATATTTATAAAACCCTTAGAAATATTAGTTGCTTATAGCATATACTCAAGTATTAGCTGCTAGTATAGTCACTGATTTTATATTTTTCCTCTTAACGATTTCTGGCTGTTCCTTTTGACATTTATTTTAAATGTCCTATCTTACCCATTTTATATGCCCTCTTTTATAAAGAAGAGGAGACAATTTATAACTCAAGAAATCGTAACAGCCAGGTAAAGTATTTTCACCAAATGTAATTATACTTGATGAAGAATCTTGTCTTTTCCTTTATATGTAAAAATGTTTAGGTAGCATACTCTTTTAATATGATATTGGGCATAAATGAACATGGTTGGCAAGAAAATATAGAAGGAAAGCTGAGTTTGGATAGGGTGACTTACCAACTTCATTTATTCTGAAGATGTCACTTGCTTGTCATGTAATATCATAGACTCTAGCAGAGTCATATTTTCTAGACATGCAAACATATTGTTAAGATATTTTGGTCCCAGACAGTTTGGCAACATATGAATTAAAATTTTAGAGAGAAGGTAAGATATACCTAATGAAGCCTATTTCTTATGGACCAAGGAAGGCTCAATGTGTCCCAAAAGAATAGAATTTGCCTGTTCTGTCCAGAGTCCCAATACTTCCCAAACACAACAAAAACCACGGCAGAGTACGCTGAGCGCTTCGACAGGAAACAAGACAGAAACCAGTATCTTCTGGCTCTCATTATCCATTTGTCACAAATAAGTGGCAAAGGAGCTGTGGCCATGATTCCAATCAATTCAAACGATGCTGAAAAACGTCAAAAAGAATGCCTCACCCTCAGATCAAAGCTGCGTCAGAGATGTTTCTTCTACCTCTTGCTTCTATTGCTAAGATAGTACTACTGGCCCCAGAAACTCCTATATATATTTGAGTAATTTGTATTACTCAAATTTGTACAGTTGTGTTAGGTCTGGGAATTTTTAACCCTTTATATATAGTTCATTAAAATAATTCAATTAATCATGCTAAAAAAACTAAAATAATTTTACATCAGTAATGGAGTATATGCAGCTCTAGAAGGTCCTCCCTCTCCATCAGACAGCTGACTGGGGCATGGCCTGCCTTTTGTATCTTCTCAGACTACCAGTGCACAGAGCAAAGGATAATTTCCTATCCCTCATGCTCACGAGATGGTTTGTGAGAAGCCCAAGTCATGCTGACAATCTCCAGAATATTAATCCTTCCAGTGATCCTATATAATGCAGAATATCTGATGCTTGAATGAAAAAAGAAGGGACCTATGGGGGTCAGTCTATATATTTTTATTGAATGTTTATTATGTGCCAGGAACTATCTAGATACTGGGAATAGCAATGAACAGGCCTTATATAGGTTAGATTCTTCATTTCTATTCCGGAGTATTTTTTCCCCTTAAGATCACCAGTTTTCCATGGTCATAGTAGGGATAGATAGTTTTTACTATCACTTTGGTAGTAAATGAGGTGTTCTCATTCCTAGAGAACACATGTTAAAATATTGAATAATTACAGGTGTGTTACTTTATACATTTGCTGCAGGTTTCAGCATATGGGAACTTTAATTATTGTTTAGGTGATTCTTCTGGAAAATAAAAAATTAGGATTCAAACACTTAAGGGAGACAAGTTTTTCCAAATGTCTTGGTAGTTCTTTGGAGAGAAACATTTTCAAAAAGAAAGAAGGTGCTTTGCCTCTCAGGAATCTTACTCTTGACAGGGGATTTTTGACCTTGGCATTATTGACATTTTGGGTCAGATAAAGCTTTGTTGTGGAGGCTGTCCAGTGCAATGTAGGATGTTTAGCAGCATCCCTGGGCTCTACCCACTAGATGGAATCAGCCATTCTCCCGACCCCACTCCACTAGCCAGGTATGACAATCCAAAATGTCTCCAGCCTGAGCATAAGTGAAACCCGCCTCTATAAAAAAATAGAAAAATTAGGCAAGCATGGTGGCAAATGCCTGTAGTCCCAGCTACTCGGGAGGCAGAGGTAGGAGGATTGCTTGAGCCCAGGAGTTTGAGGTTGCTGTGAGCTACAATGAGGCCACTGCACTCTATCCCGGGCAACAGAGTGAGACCCTGTCTCAAAAAAAGAAAGAAAAAAAAAGTCTCCAAACTCTGCTAAATGTGCCCCAGGAAGAAAAATTACCTCCCCCTTCAGAGTATCATTGTTCTAGAACTTCCTTTTAATCTTCATTTTATAATATCAGCACATCCTATTAAAAAGTCAAAATTTAAGACTTAAAATTCTGCTTGAGAAGCTAAATACAGATATGATCCACTGCCAATCCCTATTTTTTCTATATTAAACCTTTGATAACTAATTACATTTACCCAAGCAGATCTTGTGTGGCACATCTTGGTAAGACTTATTTTTTAAGTATATATTATTACATTACCTTTTAGAAATTATGAGAAGATATTACAGATATGAAGCAAAACTCTTTACTTTAATCCTACCCACACTACTATATAATTACTCTCATTTATTTCACTTTCCTTAATGGAGATGAAAGATTTTTCCAGAGAAAGATTTCCCACTTTTTATTTCCACCAAATTTCTTTCGATCTCTGTGCTACACGTTAGCCTATAGCACCAGCTTTCACATAGTTATGCCTCTTAATTTCATTCAACCAAACCTATTATGAGCAAACTCAAGAAAGAATGGCGATTGAGCTAGCACACAATCAGAGTACAAAAAAGCCAGTTAGTATTGGTTGCTGTCTATGAATGAGTCTAAAGATAATCAAGTCAATCTCATCTATGGGGAATCCTGTTGTCTTTTTTGAAGATTCAAGAAATGCTGTGTGTTGAGACATATTTCATGTAGACCAATGGAGTTTTGGTTGGCAATGGGCACAATAATTGGGCAGGTCTATTGAAAAAAATCAATGCTATCTTGTAAAAATAAATGAAATAAATGAAAGTTGTTCTGCTTCATCAAAATTAAATATTGAAATTATTTCAATGTTTGTCAAATGAAGGAAAAGTATTTACAAAATAATATTCAGTGAACAAAAAGGAGAACACAAACTTCTATAAACATAATGTCCATTTCAAATCCCTGTGATTCTATCAGTAGAAAGGATTAGAGGAAAATGAAATAAATGAGAGTAATTATACAATGGTGTGGCAGGCTTAAAGGTAAAGAGTTTTGCTTCATACCTACATGATGAGTGTGATGTGCACTGTCTAGGGAATGGACACAATTGAAGCTCAGACTCGGGGGGATGGGGAGGCATGGGCAATATATATAGCCTGAAATTTTGTACCCCCATAATGAGCTGAAAAACAAAAAAATAAAATTAAATTAAAAAAAAATAAATAAATAAATAGAAAAAAATAAAAAAATAGAAAAAAAATAAAAAAATAGGAAAAAAAGAGTTTTGCTTCATGTCTGTAATATCGTTTCATAATTTCTAAAAGGTAATTTAATAATATATACTTAAAAAATAAGTTCTTAGAAAGTAGTGACAGCCAGTATTTCATAGCCTCTTCTTTTTTGTGGGCACTACATGTATAAAGAGATTTGCAAAACAAACTTCCTTAGTGTAAGAGATATTTAAATTATTTTTAAAAGTGTGGCCCAAATGACAATATACACTGTTATGGACTTAAATGCATCCAAAATTCATATACTGAAGCTCTGTCTCACAATGTGATGGCATTTGGAGTTAGGGACTTTAGAAGGTCATTAAGGTTAAATGAGGTCATAAGGGTGAAGCCCTAATCCTATAGGACTTATGTCTTCGTAAGAAGAGGAAAAGACACCAGAGAGCTCTCTCTGCAGGCACAGAGAAAAGGCCATGTGAGGACACAGGGAGAAAACAACAATCCGCAAGCCAGGAAGACAGGCCTTACCAGAAACTGATCTTAAACCACCTTGATCTTGAATATCTAGCTTCCGGAACTGTGAGAATATAAACATCTGTTGGCTAAGCAACCCTGTCTGTGATATTTTGTTATGGTAACCCAAGAAAACTAATACATACACAAATGCACGTGATAAGAGACATGCACATTTTCTTGATTGGTGAGTAAAATAACTCTTGACAATAATTCATATCAACCTTTTAAAGTCTGGAGTAAACCTTTTCAATGAAGCAAATGTATGTCTCATTTTCCCATTTTGTAGCATAAAAGTACAATATTGGTTCTTGGTTTTTACAAATTTCTGAAGATATGGACAGGTCTCTTATGATGAGCTATAGGGACCTCATTAATTCAAGACTTAAAAATTTTCATACCAGTCACATACCTGTTTGTCAAGCACCTAGTGAAAAAAAATTTTCATTGGAGATTTCTTTCTTTTTATTGCTTTAGTTTCCTGTGTATACCCCACATCAGACAATTCAGCAATGAATTGTGGGCTTGTCATATACAATTTTTCTGAGAGAACTTTTAAGTTCTTGGTGGAAGAATATTAACCCCCAGGGGTACTGTGAGCAGCCGCTGGGAATAGGCCTCAGTAATTGGATTAGTGGTCCTCCAACTCAAGAAAAACCAATTTGGAAACAGTCCCAGCTGGGGAGAGGTAGACCAAGCTGGACTTAAGAACACCAGATTTAGCAATCACCTCAATACATTCTTCCTAGTTCGCTTCTGCTTAGCTCATTAGTCTTTTTTTTAAAAAAAAAAAAAAAAAAAAAAAAAAAAACAAGTCTAATGGAAATGAAAAAGAAAAGGATATGAACTAAATCCATCATTTTAACAAAATTGATTAAACACCTGTATTGAGTGTCTATTATATGCCACACACTAGGTTAGGTGTGGATAGTAAAGCATTATAAAAATGCAAGCTATTGTTATGCATGTTTATAAGAGGTAAGTAAATATCAGTTAGCATAAAATATCAAGGGAATCACAATCAAATGTAAATTTTGATGCATTTTATTTCCTCTATTTATAAATTGAGTCACCTTACAAATAAAAGAATGGTTGATCTACTAACCCAATAAGAACAGGAATTCAACCGAAAGGATAGTAAACCAACACACTTTTTATACTTTGCTTAGAATTAAAGACTTTGTAAAAGAGATGACACAGATTGTCACTGTATTACAGTTCTCCAGAGAAACAACCAGCAGGATATCTTCTCTCTCTGTATCTATCAATATCTATAGATAAAGATAAAGAGAATATCTAGGTATCTATATCTCTATCTATATCTATATCCAGAGAGAGAGCGTGTAAGAGAGGGTGACAGAGAAATACTTATTTTAAGGAAATGGCTCACACAATTGTGGAGGCCTGGCAAGTTCAAAATCTGCAGGGTAGGCCAGTAAGCTGGAGACCCAGGGAAGAGTTGCAGTTTGAATTCGAAGGCTATCTGATGCATTAATTCCTTTTGGCTCTGGAGAGATGAGTCTTTGTTCCATACAGCCTTCAATGGATTGGATGAAGCCCACCAACATTATGAAGGGTAATCTGCTTTACTCAAAGACCACCAATTTAAGTGTTACTCTCATCCTAAAAACACCTTCCCAGCAATATCCAGAATAATGTTTGATCAAATATG
This sequence comes from Eulemur rufifrons, assembly GCF_041146395.1. Taxonomy (NCBI): domain Eukaryota; kingdom Metazoa; phylum Chordata; class Mammalia; order Primates; family Lemuridae; genus Eulemur; species Eulemur rufifrons. Next base: position 26,492,025 of record NC_090998.1, on the reverse strand, counting down.
TGGGCATAGTGGCCCAACAAAATTGTAACAAAGTTAACCATCCCAAGTCCACCTCTTATCAACTTGGCACCCATGTGCATTTCCTTAAACTGCACTTAACCTCTAATTAGAAACAATCACAAGGTCATAATCCTACCTAACATAAAACTGCATACAAACAAAAATGCACTAACCCTTTCCCCAGAAGAGAATGTGAGGGCCTTGGTTGATGTTTACTCTTTTCCTTGATATCCTCTAACTTAAATACCATGATGAAAAAGGTTAACAATATATAAATACCATATTTAAAGTCCATATATCTTATATTACATAATTAAGGGATTAAGAGAGGGAAGAAAACAAAGATATTTGCTATACAAACACATTCATAACACAATAAGGAAGGAATACTCATGACAATTACAGTCCTTGTTTCTGCAACTGGTCACGTGGTCATAGCTGGTATGTTTACCTACATTCTTCCACTACCCATTCCATGTTGCTTTTGCCTTCAGCAAGCTCCTCAGCTGGCTGTGGTTCTTTACTTGGCAAAGTGACCCAAACCTTCATTTCTGAAGGGTCTGGGCCATAGTAACTTTGCCTAGGTTGAGGTGTTGTAGTTTTCCTTTGATCTCAATCACAGGGCATGGTGACACTAAGAGACACCCTGAGGGATCCCGTATATTCCAGACATACTCTTCTTTAGCTCCACTGTGACGTAGCAGTCCAATTTCCCCTTCGGAGTTTGGATCAACCACCCCAGCCAGCACAGAAACTCCCTTCCCTGCCCGTTGATTCAGTCCTGAGGAGCTCAAAGTTGCCAATGGCAGTCTTAACTTCCAGGTCAATGGAATCCCTGTTGCGTCTCTTGGTGGAAACATTCCTCCCTCTGGAACTAAGACCTCTAGGCCAGTGGTACATGATGTCATGGGGACAGTAAAAAGTTTTGCTAGTGGCTCACTATGGATCACAGTGAGTGGTGCCACTCCCATTTCCAGCTCTTGATCTTGAACCCATGAATCCTAGCTATGGGAGAAACAGCACCATATATTAGACACTGATTCAGAGCATACACAACCTTCTGGAAAACCTCACACCACCCTTGACGGTGGCACTAATCTCTGCAATCTCTCCAGGAATGTGGTAATTGCTTTTGGTTTTCTAGATAAAGGCAGTTCTAGTGCCTTCTACTTGGCCTTTCCCACCTTAATAGCCCTCACTCCATAGGTCAGGAAACTAATGTAGGGATTCTGCCAGTTGCTGAGTATGTCTATTTCAATTATGCATTCCAGAACTGGGGAAATGAGCATGGGATGGATTTGGGGACCCCCTGGGCCCACTGTGAGATGGACCTGAGCTAAACCTAAATCAACCACCTGACTTCCAGAAGCCCCTACTCTGACTGCAGGGCCACAGTGACATTTAGGGTCTCCTGGAATCAGTGTCATTTCAGAGCCAGTGTCCAGTTACACGCCCAAAGTATGATTTTTTCCTTTTCCCCACATCACAGTCACCCAGGTAACAGGCTTTGGGTCATTTTGGGGAAGACTGAAGGAAAGATGAACAGTATAAATTTTTGGCAGTGTATCAGAGTCCTTTCTCAAGGAAACCTGGTGTCCTCTTCATTCAAAGGGTTCTAGGTCTACAAACTGGCTCAAGTCTGGGAATATTTCTGTGACCCAGCCAAGTTTATACAAAATTAATCTTATATTTTCTCCTAACATACACACCATATGTTGGGCTTCTCTCACATTTTTAATGAGCAGAATTCTTTCTTGATGGCTTGATAGCTAAATGTAAAATAATTATTTACAGGAAGGAAGTTTTATTTATTTGGTTTAGAATTACTTCCTTTGTTTTTCAACTGAATTATTCATTAATGAGATAATTTCATCTTTAAATTCTTCTATTCCTAGACTGTTTGAGCTTAAATACAACCATAAAATATATGAAGTATAATACAGACATAGTGAGAAGATCATTGGGCTAGGAATTAGAAAATCTGAAAACTAAATCTGATCTACTGCGAACTGGTCATGTAACTGAATCTTGAATCTTGACAGCTCTGCGACTCAAGTTTCTCTTCTGTTAAATAATATTCTACCTACCGCGCAGAGCTATTTTAGTAATCCAATAAAGTAATGGCCAGGAGAGATTATTGCTCCAATCAGAACAGAATGATGTCTCCTTGTTCAGGATGTTACATGTTAAAACTATTAATACTATTTTGAACTTGAATACCTTGTGGCTATGTATTAGCAAATATTGAGGATAACTCTTGTTACCCTGCTAGCCAGTTAAACACTTAAAACAGAGGCTGTATTTTATTCTGTGCAGTCCTATGCAATGAAAAAGAGCTCAATAAATATAGCTGAATCAATGAATGAATGAGTCAGGACTGAAGATACAAAAAGTCAGGAGATGGTTTACAAATGCTGATGGGCATTTCAGTCACTTGGAAAGCTTGTTAAAAACTGTTCCTTACTAGACCCCATTTTCAATTAGACCTCTTTCTAATTTAGAGAAAGGATGAGGTAAGGCCCAGGTAAATGCATTTTAATGAGCACACTCATTGATTCAGATGTAAGTGGTAAGAGAAATGCTGGTGTAGGGTATTTGACTGAGTCTGTTCTGATCTCAGATCATATATCAGACCTTAGACTATATCCATAATGTAAGCCTATGTTCTCTCTATGACTTGTTTGTGGCTTTTCCCCCTTAAAAGTGGTACACAAACTAATCTGCTTACTTAGAATTCACATTTCTAATGATAGTAAAACACGGATAATACAAGCAATAGCAGAGCTTGACTCTAGTTTGGCCAGAACCTAAGTCTGAGCTCCAGTGGTCTCCAACTGCACTAAGGTAATTTTGATGGAGAGAACTTTCTACATATTTACTATAACCGTCAGAGCTCACAGGTGTCACTCATAACAATCCATGTATTAGAAGAGGTAGAATGGAGATACATCTTTTTAAATAAATAACTAAAACTTTACAAAAGCATTTTTTGTCTTTTGATTCCTGCTTCCCAATGCTAAAAGTTGAAACAAATGGCCATCTGAAGGATTTTGAGATATATAGGGCAAATATATATGCATGCACAGATAATAACACATCAATGATTAATAAACATAATGTATTACCCTGGCATGAGAAGATTATATATCAAAGCATACTAATTTCTTCTCACAAGACATAGTCATTTCCTCTGCCACTCATGGGTTAAGTGACTTATTCAGGTTCATTCAAGCAAAGTTTAGAAATAAAATTGGAGCTTTCTATTTCCCAGTCCATACAACTGTATCTTAACCTTTTATTCAACCAAGGGAACCACATGGAAACAAAATAGTTTAAATGTGTGAAGATCTTTAACGAGGCCTTGATTAAAAGTGGATTGATTAACATCATGAACTCAGTCCACCAAAAAGACTATTGATTTATGGAATAACACTGAAAAATTGCTACGACATCATTGCACAAATTGCTGTTTGCAACCAAAAGATTATAGTGGTTCACAAAGAAAAGCACATAGTTTCTTTTGCAGATATGTGGATTACCAGAATTTGTTAATGTCAATGATGAGACACGGTATTTACTAACTATATCTGTCAAAAGAAAAGACGCTTTAGTCAATTCATGTAGTATGATTCTAGGATCTAACTCATTGCCACATATGAGCTAATTATTCTTGAACCATGTGGGAAGTTATATTTTTTTAAAAAGGTTAATATGAAGATTTGATTATATGCAAATAGATACAACATGGTAAACTGAAAATCCTTATAATCTAATGGAAGTTACTGATCATAACCTGTCCCAATAAATTTACAGTCTCTCAAGAAACACCTGAATAAATGTAAACATACTATTTGGAAATATGCAGTTAGGCTTTTATGAAGAACTAATGCTGAATTAAGGCAAATCCTTCCCCGGACAAAATTCTCTCCATAAGACCTTGTCAGAACCACGGTAAGCCACAAACAGCCCTCTTATTTTTCTCTGATAATGTACAATAAAATCTATTAAAAAATCAGCAAAGATTTTAGGTATCTGTCTTTAAGAGAAGGTGAAGAACAGGAATTGATAGTAGGAAAATGTGTGCTCTCTTTGATTCTAACTGATGCTATTCGCTTCTGTGACTGTGCTTGCTTTTAGTTGTTTGATAAATATAGTTAATCAGAATGAAAAACAGGTATAAGAGCAAGGGTAACTCCATGATAGGCTAGGCTTCCTGGATGTGAGAAGCTAACAGCCTAGTTCTGCTTCTGGCTTGGTGCTTAGCGTAAGTGGAACCATGGCAGGCTTCACTAAAGTAAAGGAAAACAAGGCCTGGGGAGGTAACCGCAAGTTACTTCCTGATAAAGGGCTGGAGAGTCCAGGGGCCTCCAACCAACTAAGTAGATAAGAAGGGCAAGACATGATCAGCGCATGAACGGCTTGTGCAGGGCGTGTGTTCCCAGTATCGCTTGTAACCAAACACTAGAAGGTATGCAACAACAGCCCCCCCTCCCCCGTCGGAGATCCTCCTCTTCCCCTAAATGAGTTAACTACAACTGGCACCGGCGGGAAAAGCCCGAAGCTTAGAGTCAACCAATCAGGAGTCAACGCGATCAGCCACTTCTAAAAGAACAAATAAACTAAAGGGGGATGACATACTGCAGACCAGTATGTCATGTGCAGACTAGTGTGTCGTGTGCAGACTAGTGTGTCGTGTGCAGACTAACGTGTCGTGTGAAAACTAGCATACAGAAAAGTATAAAAGCTTAACCTTTACCCCAGGATGGGGTCCCAGTTCATGGAGAGGCCACTGCGTTGGTGCTCTGGGACTTGGACCCTAGCTCGGGCTAGCCAATAAACTCCTTTGCCTTTTTGCAACCTCAATGACTCTGCCTCTCTGTTCCTGGGGCCGAGGGGAACCAGCTCTAACAAAGGTACTCACACATCTGAGAAAATTATTTTGTGTCTGTATTAAGCTGTGGATAGCAGTTGTACAACATAAGAAGAAAAATACAGGTTTTGTACAACAAAGTACAAGCTCTCAAAAAGACAAAATCTATCAAAGCTGCATTTGGGACGACTTCTTATACCCAAGGGTTTAATACTACTTTAACAAAGGAAAAAAATAGCACTTTGTTCTCTCCTTTGAGTTACTATGTTATTTAAACGTATATTAACTCCTTTTAAACTCTCTTTTATAATGCTAATTAAGGTACATTATCCAATCAAGTCACTCATGTCTTACACATTTTTCATAGCATTTAATGGAATTGTAAAATCCACTCTCTGTTCATTTTACCATGGACAGGGATAGAATAGTTTTCATCTTTATTAAGGCTGCTGTTTTACAGTCTAACCTCTGCTATCTAGGTTTTAATCTGATTCCTTATTTTAGAATTGATAGGCCAATTCAACTTATTATTAACCTGTTTTGTATCCAGGGCAAACACTTATGTGCACTTATCCATCAAAAATGAATGTTTATTTCCTTTGGATTTCTATGTTTCCCACCTTCAGCTATTGTAAAGGTGTGAGGTTAAGGGAAGATATAAGAAAGAATTCCCAAGTCTGGACTCCTGCCTGTCATCTAAGGGCCTGCCTCCACGTGCCATGATGGTAAAAAGCAAAATCTGGTGTATCTATATAACATATATTACACATATGATGAGGTAAAATATTAAAATATAAAGGTGACTACAGGGAGGAGTTTTTACATCTTTTGGTGGTGAACAGTACATCATCCGTGTACCGTGCAACTGGGTATTCAATAAGAAGTGTGATTGGAGATGCAGGAATTCAAGAAGGTATTTGGAGTAGGGATGATGGTAAAGCAAGGGAATGTGAGAAAGTCCAACGTGTGTTCCAAGTGCAAAGTATGGCTGCGGAAAATAATTCCTAAAAGGAAAGCAAGAAACCCCAGGCTAGAAGAATAGATGACAAAAGATTGTGGAAACTTCAATGCCTAAAGAGGAATGTTTTTATAGGGACTGGAGATTTCTGAGCAAGGGAATGACAATGACCAGGAGAGGCTGAGCATGGGAGGGAAGCACACATTTGGGGTCTATCGCAATGGTCCAGGACAGAGGTAGGGAACAGCTAAGCCAGGGGCAAGGCCTAGTGGTCTCACACGTTAGTGTAAATCAGAGCCATTGGGGGTGTTTACTTATTGAGGATTTGGAGCCTCTCACCCCCAGCCCCATTCTGATTCAGTGGACTGCTGATGTAATGAGTACTGACACTTATTTATAAGGCAGATGTGGGTTTGAATCTTAGCTCTGTCAGTTACCAGCTAAGGTCTTAGGTAAGTGACTTAGCCTTTGCCAGATGCTGTTTCCTCATTTGTAAACAGGAACAGTATTACTGGGAGGATTTATTTAAAAAGGGTAGACAGAACCTGTCATGTTTTACAGTTGGGTTGATGAGGCTGGAATGGAAGGATGGGTGGTAGGTATTAAAAACATTGGAAGGGCATTTTATTTTATCTTACAGTCTTATCATGTTCTATTTTGTATATTGGTGTCCATGATTTTCTGCTGTACAAGCTCTTTAAGGGCAGAGACTTTAGTCATCATTATGTACTCCAGACAGTGTAATTGAATGAATAAGTTCTGTCAGAGCTTGTCTCTTAATGCCTTTATGGTCATCATTGATTTCATATCATACCTTTGAGCTCTTTAGGGCAGGGCAGTAGGTTGACTAGTATCTCTAGTGCCAGTAAACTCTCAGTGTCCAATCAGTGCTGCTTAAATGAGCAAATGGAAGGATAAATGGATGTTTGGAGGATGAAGTGCACACTAGCCATGGCTAGATTCTAAGCCAGGTTGCTTGTCTCTGAACTCTGAGTCTCCAGGGACTCTGCATATAAAATGCAAGAGGCTTCGCCTGTCACTTTGAGATGTACAGTCTCTGAAAGGCTGTGCGAAGCAACTGGCTTGGAACATATTTCTGTGAAATAATTTGAATAAGCTTAGCATTTAAAGTTCAAATTTGGCACCACTTTACGTTGACACTAATAAGAAGCTACTTTACATCATCTCTCTTTCCTGTTCACGGAACAGAGCTTTAAAATTCCATTTAATGTGTTCATTGGCACGTTCTTTCCAGAATTCAGCATTCTGGGGGAAGGAAGCGACCAAAATAATCATTCTTGACTTTGTATAAGTTCCGTGATCAATCATTTGATTATTTTTAAGTCAATCAGGCATTAGGAGCCCTGATGAAAAAAGAACATACAAGACTATCCAAATGACATAACAGGTAACAGGCAAGGTAACACCCACTATCATCCCAATAGTTATTTCATCTCAGTCAGGAACTATATTCATTCACTCATTCGTTCATTCAACTGCTGATTAAGTGTATATACTGTGTTCCAGGCATTGTGCTACATGCTGGGGACACATTGAAGAACAAGACACCTACCTGGTCAGCATAAGGTACTTTGTCTCTCTTCTTGTAAGAGTTCTTATTATTGTACTTTTAACTACTGCATATGGCTTTAAACTCATTGACATCCCCAGAATACATCCTAAACTTAAGCTGACTTTAGATACCTGTTGGGACCCCTGGAGTTTTCTTTTGGGCTTAAGACAGTTCATAGAAGTGAAATGAATGGGATGGGTGATTTCAGACTTCCCTGAGGAATTCAGAGGTGTTTTACCTATAAATGCTACACCATTCCAACTCTTTCATAATGCCACAGAAAAGGACCAAGTTATACCAGCATAATCTGAGCTTCCCCACATCTGCCCATATCTGATCCAAACTCCAGCACTGACATCGAGAAAAACACACCAGGCAGCAGTGGTTTCAAAGACTTGGTGAGACTGTACTATTTACTGAGCACCTACTACATGATTGCACTGTGATGAATGCTTCCCATTGAGACTGAATATACAAATGGGGAATAAAAATAAAAAATAATAAAATAGAACTTTGACCCACAACCTATAGCAACCTGCCCAGGAAACCAACCCCTAATCTGTAATAAACAACCTGAGAAGCCGGCCGACTATCATAAGTCAGGTTTGTAGGAAGCCAGTTTGCTAACTCTAGTGAGAACCCAGGAAGATAAATGATAATTTCTGTAACAATGGGCCCCAAACAGCCAGGACTTAATTAATAACTGACAGCTTCTCTAATTTTTATTCCCACTTCCAACTTAGCACCAACAAGAGAAAGCCAGAACCCCGCCCCCAACCAATCACACAAGGGGCCTGCCTCTAGCTAGGCTGCTCGCAGCTTTCCCAGGCCAGTAGCCTCCCATCAGGGCACACCTGAAGCCTTCTCTTCTTGTACTGTTAATCTTCCTGACTCCCATGCCTGCCTTTGAGTCTCTGCTGAAACGCAAGTGATGGTGGCCGACTCCCTTGCTCCAGCAAGCTCAGAACAAATAGCCTTTCCTTTTCTCATGGGGTAGGTCTTCATTTAGTCCCACACAACACTTTATACCCATTTTATAGGTAAGGGAATTTATGGAGATTAACTTTTAAATGGGCCACACAAGAAGCAGAGCAAGGCTTTGAACCTAACCTCACTAATTCTGAAGTTATCCCATTAACCAGTACCCAAATGCAGAAGAGAGAAAAGAGGCTTTTCCTTCACAGTTCTCTGCTAAATCTAATTTGTAATTTTGAGGACTTTCCTCTTTCCTTAAAGGGAAATGACTTGGAGTATAATGATATTAGTCTGCAGCCCTGCTGGTTTAGCAGACAAATTCAATTCAGATGCACTGCTAAGAGTTTAAGGTCATACCTAGGGTGATAATAGCAACTCTACTTTGGTAGTTTTTTAGCATAAATTAAATATTTGAATAGGACTGGAGCCCAGTAGGTGGTGAGACTTGAATTGCTCCTGGGGAAGGAGTTCTCTGTGTTGTCGCTGTGTCAGGAGGTCCCACTGCTGCTCATTTCTGCTGCCTCCCAGTGACTGGATTAGGGCATTTCACTTGCTTAACGTGGGTCTCTATGGAACTTTAAAGCATTTAAGCATAACATGCTAGCTTGAGGATGCAGAATTTTAGCACATGCATATTCACTAATTCAGAGTACTGGGTACACTCCCTAGCGTAATGGTGTTTGGAGATCAAAAAGAGGAGTCGATTAAGAATAATAAAATTTTAAAGAAAAGAAGCTTTTTTGAAGAAAATAACATGCCACCTTATTTGTCACGTTGGGTCACCCAGTTCTAAATGGAGTGAAGGTGTCAAGGGCAAGGCCTCAAACTCACATAGACTTCCTCTCCCACTCCTCAGACATCTTGAATTTTTGTGTCCTAACTTGTGTGAATCCCTCTGTGTTAAATAAAATGTGTGCACTGACATGGACGTGTGCAAACACGCCAAGGCGAGGTCGACGCTCATCATCCAGACTCAGCGCTTGAAGAAGCCGACTTCGTCCCACGTTTGCTGTCTCAGCTGTCACTGAACACATGCACTGAAGTGATTTCTCCCTAGAGATTCTGGGGAGGAAAAGGGAGTTTGCTCACAGCCCTGACGCACACCCACCAGCAAGTCTCTCAGGAATCAACCACTCCCTGGAGCAGCAGAGGTACCTCCTCAGGAACGCAAGTCAGGAAAAACAGCAAGCAGGAAATCCTGCTGCTGGAATATGCAACAGAAAAAAGGCGACTGTTTGCTTTGAAGGTGTTTGCTCTGCTTTTTATTCCAAATGTTGACTCAGCAAAGAATGGGGAGATTTTCCATTTCATACTTTTTTTTAAAAAAAAAAAGTAGCTCGGGAGACAACATCAAAGGAAACACTGAGAATGTTGACGGGTTGCAATACAGTCTGCAAAAAACACCTCAGTATGTGAGAATAAAGAAAGAAATAAAGGGATTAGCTGGAGACACAAGAGGAGGGATGGGGAGAACAAACTTTTGGTTTTTTTTTTTTCTGAAAAGAAGGAAAAAACTGAGTAATGTATACATTACAGAAATCATGATTTATAGAATATCTAGGTAAAATAAATCTAAAATTTACAAAAGTTCCTCCTTCCTTTTCTTGAGAAAGTCTTTCTAGATTTCCATCAAAAATAAAAAGTCACGGTAATACCAAAGGAAGAAAAAAGATAAACAAATGAAGAAGTGTATACATACACATTTTAACATATATGCACACAAACATCCATACATTATATACATCCACACATACACACAGTTTAACCTCTCTTTAGTACAAATTGAGAATGGCATTTTCAAAACTAACTTTAAATACACAATGAAATTTCTAGTACTTTAAAGAAGGACACGTATATTTAAAGAAGTGTACACCTTGTGTCTGTGATTAATTATACAGCTCAGCTACCTTTTTCAGTGATGTCATCTCTGGGTATGGGTCCTAAACACCGCATCTGACTACATTCCCCAGAGGGGCCAGAGAGCCTGCGGGCTGGTGGGAGCCCTGGTTGAAGAGGGAGAAACGCCCACGAAGAAACCTGGGCTGTGGGGGCAGAGGCAGGGCAGGGAAGTCAAAATTTCAATTAAGAACAAAAGTCCCATTTTGTGCCATAATCTCTCTGCATTACCCCACCCTGAAGCAGGAAGAGTCTGCTATCTGTTTATGCTGGTGGTACTCTTGGGAAACAGAGCAGTGTTTGTCACGGGAAGTGGAATGGAAAGAGGAGAACCAGCAGGGGGTGAGCCAGTCGGCAGAGAGGTGGGGCATCTCGAGGAAGCAGGAACTCGGAGGCAGAGCTGATGGTGACACTACATGCTGGCCAGGAGTCCCAGGAGCACGGAAGGGGGCCTGAGCTGTGTTAGTCACAGATTAAAGGGAAGGTCAGCCTCAGCCTGGCGTGAAAAGACCTGAAATTTTACTTTGTATAAGCAGTGATAAAAGTGACTCTTGTGAGGTACACTGTCAGAAGCTGGATTCAGGGGAATGTGAACATTTGTGTTCTTAATAGAGAAAGAACAATTTTGGAAGCTCTTGGAAAGATGGAAGAGGTAAAGGTGAAAAAATTTGGGCAGAAGATACCATCTCAAACCTAGGATAAAAGTAATATCAGGCTAGTATGGTGGCCAAGGCAGGAGTTTGAGCCCAGGAGTTTGAGACTAGCCTGAGCAAAAGGGAGACCTCATCTCTAGCAAATATAGAAAAAATTAGCCTGGGGTCGTGGTGTGCACCTATAGTCCCAGCTACTCGGGAGGCTGAGGCAGGAAGGTCGCTTGAGCCCAGGAGTTGGAGGTTGCAGTGAGCTATGATGATACCACTGCAGTCTAGTCTGGGTGACAGAGTGAGACTATGTTTCAAACAAAAAACACTAATGTTGGAAGTAAGAGCAACATGACTGGATAGTGGTTGTTTGAGAAGAGCTAATACAGGGGCAAAGGATGAAATATTCAAAATGTAACAATAAAATCTGAATCATCAAGAAACCAAGTCTAAGGGGATATATATTAATCATCTATTTAGAAAAATTTTCAAAACCTGAACTCATACACATAAAGGATTTGCCAAATTTTAAATTAGAATGACATTGTTGAAGGGTAATATTTCTATGCCTTTGCACACTGGAAAGTTATACGGTGTTTGGTCCTGATGACTTTGGGGGGCATTTATGACTTTCCAGCCTCTCTTTCTCCTTCTACTCCGTCATCACCTCCTTTTGGGGCAGGACCTCCCTCCCCATCGTGGGTAGCCTTTGTGGGGCTGTCACTCAGGATGCTCTTAGCCAAGGGATAGGATTTTAAACTTTAAGTAAAAGGATACAAACTTTAAAAATAGATATATATGGAGTTGATTTATCTAGCTGTAGCATATTAGCCAGATAGTCTACTGAATTAATACTTGTCTTCTTGATACAAAAAGCATAGCTCTTAGGAAAGGAAAAAGGCTCCCTTCCTTTCTGAGATGACCCCAGTGACTCATGCCCTGTGTAATCCTCTCTCCTTGAGAACCGACGGGTCCAGAGACTCGCTTCTAACCAACAACATAGAGCAAAGGTGGGGGGGCTGTCACTTCCATGATTGACTGTTACCTCATATGACAAAGGTGACGGGATTTTACAGATGTAATTAGAGTTCTTAATCAGCAGACTGTAAGTAAATGAAAAGGAAGATTATCTGTGGTGGACCTGACCAAATCAGGTGATCCTTTTAAAAGAGGGGCTGACTTCCTGAAGAAAGAGCTTCTTCTACTGGCTTTGAAGAAGCAAACTTCCATGAGTTCCAAAACTGCATGGCAACTGCAAGATCATAATTACATGTTGTTTTAAGCTGCTAAATTGTGGGTAATTTGTTGCACAACAATAAAAAGTTAATACAGTTGCCTTAGTTGGCTGCTCCTGCTTTCAACCAAAAAAGTCTGATAAAATGTTGGATCTCCTTAAATATTCCTTGGCTGAAATCTGTGAAGTGTGTGTGTGTGTGTGTGTGTGTGTGTGTAATATACAAACATATAATATATACTATATGTAATATTAATATATGTAATATGTATTAATGTATTACAATGTATTACATGTATATTAATATAATTATATATTATATATTATATGTATTTTATATATATGTACATACTCTTCACAGATTTCAGCCAAGGAATTTTTAATACATAATATATAATAATATATTTTTTATATATATATGTAATTTTTTTTTCTTTTTTGGGGAGGGACAGGGTCTCACTCTGTTGCTGGGGCTAGAGTGCAATGGCGTCATCATAGCTCACTGCAACCTCAAAGTCCTGGGCCTAAGAGGTCTTCCTAGTTTAGCCTCCTGACTAGTTTGGACTACAGGCACATGCCACCATGCCCAGCTAATTTTTCTATTTTTTGTAGAGACGGGGGTTTCACTACATTGCTGAGACTGGTTTCAACCTCCTGGCCTGAAATGATCCTCCTGCCTAGGCTTCACAAAGTGCTGGGATTACAGGTGTGAGCCATCGCACCTGGTCAGCATATTTTAATCAATAAGCAACAAAACCAGACATATTTCTCTTGGGATAAGATGTCACAAATGTTGGCTTCTACTGACATACAGTTTAGCAGAGTAAAATAGCCCTTCCCTCACTATGATCAGTGAAACCAGCTGTTATCTAACATTTTTGTCTCAGGATCACTTTCTACTCTTTAAAATTATGGAGTACCTCAAAAAGCTTTTGTGTAGTTCCCTCTACCAATATTTAGCATATTAGAAAACAAAACTGAAAATGTAGTTAGATAGAATGAACAATATTTTATAGCAAAACAAAGTGACCATAGTCAACAATAAGTTATGATATACTTTAAAATAACTAAAAGAGTGAAATTGGAATGTTCCTAACACAAAGAAATGGTAAATGCTTGAGGTGATGGACACCCCAATTAGCTAGATTTGATTATTACACATTGTATGCCTGTATCAAAACATCACATGTACCCTATAAATATACATAACTATTATGTACACATAATTGAAGGTAAAAAAATTTTAAAAAAGAAAATAAAACTAGATGTTTAAAAATATTTATCATTTAAAACAATGATAAGCCTATTAAATGTTAAAAGAAATAACATTTTTTTTTTAAAAAGTGACTTTATTTTCCATATGTGTGTGGGTATGTGTGTGTATATACATATATATATAGAGAGAGAGAGAGAGAGCGCGAGAGAGAAGGTAGGCACTATTTTACATTTTTATAAGCATCTTTAATATGAGCCTTAGTAGAAATAGCTAGATTTTCATATCTGTTTCTGTATTCAGTCTGCTGCTTTATATTTTTTTCAGTTGAACATATAAAGTAAGAAAAGGGAGTATTTTAAAAAGCCTTTTTAGATAATCGTGGACATTATCCTTTTATATTATACCAAAAACTTGGCGAACTATAGTTTCTTAAAGTTCAGTACAATGTAGAATCTAAAACCATATCAATGACCTTATATTCTATTACATTAAAATCCATTGGTCTACATTGCTGTTTAGATAAATATTTTACCAATGCCTAATTTTACAACATCATGCATTGATCACTTGGAGAACAATGCTTCCCTTAGTTATGCATGTTGACACATTTCATTATATAATCTCAAAATAATCATACTTGTTACTATCACAACCAATCTCATCAGAAAAGTCTTTACATATTTGGAAGCTGTCAAATTCATAGAGACTGAGTCAAGTCTTCCAAAATTCTAATTTTCATTTGAAAACTCAAATGTTTATCATTGGCAAAAAATGCTGTCAGTTATTTTCCTCAGTGACAGGTTCATTTAATTTATTTTGAAAAAAATGACTGCCACATACCCAAATATGAATAACAATAGTTTATCAGTCATTCTGTCAGGCAAAAAATGATATTCATGAAAAGATTCAGCTACTGCAGCTTTCAACTCCATCACACAAGTGCTTTTCTTTGAAACAACCATCCTACTTTGGAATGCTGCAGAAGTTCTTTCCATATACTTTCCGTTTCATCACACGAAATATTAAAGACATGTGCACCAAGGGCTGAAATATAATTATTTTTAACTACTTCTTCAAGGACATCTTAAGTAAAACTGGCAGTTTTTTGTTGTTGCTCTTAAAACTCTGAGTGCCTGATAAAGAATACAGTGACTCCTAGTACAGTTTGGGGCCAGTCTCAATTTGTGGCAAATTTGACCCACCATGGCTTTTCCATTAGTGTAAATATCAACACATTAAAAAAGAGGTAAATAACATCTTAGTGTTTTACGAAAATAGTTTTGATCTTGTTGACCTCCAGAAGTCTATAGACCGCACTTCAAGAATGGCTGATCTAAACTATTAACTGAGGTCACTGTTCCAAACACCTTTGCGCTTAGCTCAAAGGTGGATTTAACAACTTTTTTCAGTTTGGGTTTAGAACTCGTTAGGTATTTTCAGCTGAAAGGAATTGTTGGTGCTGTTTATGAGCACAGAAGTCTTCATCTGTAACTTATTATACAATTGTGCTAAAATAAGGCTAAAATATAAAATAAAAATTTCTTTATATTTTAGGCTGGGCTAGTGATTTGTAAGAATTAAAAACATATCCTCTCATGGCCAATCTAAATAACTTTTAAGTAGCTTTCTTAAGACAACATATCTTTAAGGTGGTTGATGCTTTCTTGCTTTGGTTTTCTTATGTTTCACAAGTTTGGGCATTTTAAATTTGTTGTCCCATGAACCAGAAATTAAGCCCCAAAGTTACCAAAGGGGCCAGCATCCCTTCTTTTCTTTACCACGTCCTGGTTCCCTTTCTTTGGTTTAAGGTGTAATTTGGTGCTTCAAGGGTTAAGGACAATTCTTTCTGAACATTAAAATTTTAGTAACAAAAACACATCTGTTCCACTAGCCCTGTCTCGCAATTGGCAGACTTATTCCACAAAAGAAGGTTTTTTATTTTTTGTTGTTTTGTTTTTATTGGTACATAATAATTGTTCATATTTATGGGCTACAGTGTGATGTTTTGCTACATGTGTACATTGTGTAATGAGCAAATCAGGGTATTTAGCATATCTAACACCTCATACATTTATCATATCTTGTGGTGAGAACATTCAAAATCCTCTCTCTTAGCTATTTCGAAATATGCAATATTGTTAGCCATAGTCACCCTAGTGTGCCACAGAATACCAGAACTTATTCCTCCTGTCCAGGTAACTTCATATCCATTGACTAATCTCTCTCTATCCCCTTACCTCCTTTAGGTTTCCTATTTTTTAACTCAACCAAGAGTTTACTGAAATTATCAGAAATGCAATATGGTATCGACCCACAACATTTTATTTCCTGGCAAACATAACCCTCATCTCGTTTGCTCCCACCACACATGACATTTTTTTCCCAGAGCTGGGCACAGCCCTGGCACAGCACAACGCCTGTGCATTGTAGATGCCCAGCAACGCTGGTGGAACTGACGGGTATGTGTCCCAAGGGCACACTCCAAAAAAGATGCCATGTGGTAAAAAGTTCTGGCATGGTTTATATGTCTAATTACAAGAGAAAAAAGCCCAACCATTGGTAAATGTATTTTTGCTATAGATTTATTTTCTTACCATGGCTTGGACTCCTCAGTGTGCCTCTTTACTGACCACTCAGTTCAGGACTCATTAGAGGAACTGGTTCAGTAATAGCCAGCTTTCAAGTCAATGAATTGTGGAAAAATACTGAGAGATACAAAAGGGTACGTTTCCACAACACACAAAGCTGCTAAAGTTGCATTCCCAGCATGTACTCCAGTGAAAATATGATGGGATTTTCTAATTGGCACTTAAAAAATTCCAGCCATTGTTTGGAATGTCATCCTGACTTAGGCTCCTCAGTTTCATTTCTAGTCTATTAATCTAATATCTAGCTTCTCTATGAATGTCTTTCCCACTGCTGAATACCATAGACTCATTCTATCAGGCATTATTCAGCAAGTGTTTGTTGAGTACCCACTATGTAGCAGGCACAAGGTAATAGTAGTAAAGAAGAATGTGCTCTCTGCTCTGTAAAATGGAAATAATGGTTTTTGTGAGGACGAAATGAGTCAACACAAAACTTAGAACAACGCTTGGCACACAGTAAACCTACGCAAGTTCATTATTGTTCATCTCACATTCTATGGGAGAAACATACAACTACCAAGTTATTGCAATAAAATGTGATAAGTGCATGACTAATTGAAATATATAAGATGAGTAATTGAAATAAATGGTAAAGAACTAAAATATACAATCAGTGTGTTACAAGGACACCTTGGATGGGCATTTAACAGATATTGAGAGTAGGCAGTCATGGAATAGTCCCCTGAGGAGAGAATATCTGAACTGCATTTGAAAGGATAAGTAAGCATTACTATCAGGAGAATGGTGAGAGAAGGTGTTCTAGGCAGAGACAATACCTGTACTCAGGGGCTATATCATAAAGGGATGAATTTTACCCTTAAGGCTATGAGTACCACTGAAGAACATTACGAAGGGAAGTGACATGAGCAGATTTGCAATTTAGAAAGTTGATCTAGTTACAGGGTGGAGAGTGGATTAGATGAATAGAAACTGGAGGCAGGGAAACTGGATAAGAAGTCTCGGCAGTAATTTCACAGAGAAATACTGAGAGCCTAAGTCAAAAGATAGGAGTGGAAGTGGTGAAAGAAGGGACAGATATTTAAGGTGAAGAAAGTGAAAACCTCAGGACTTCATGAGCACGGGATGTGGAAGGCAAGGCAGAGTAGAGATGACTTCCTGGTTTCTGACTGAGGTACCTACACAGGTAGCGATGGAACATAAACTAGAAAAAGAAAAACAGGAGAAATATTGGGTCTGCTGAGGGAGATCATTAAGTTTTATGCAAAATTTCTCTTCGTTTTGGGCATCTAATAGAGCAACTAGATATTTCCAGAAGTTTGTGTTAGAAATTCTAACCCAAAGTTAGTTTGGGG
Organism: Eulemur rufifrons; assembly: GCF_041146395.1. NCBI lineage: Eukaryota > Metazoa > Chordata > Mammalia > Primates > Lemuridae > Eulemur > Eulemur rufifrons. The sequence continues at coordinate 26,474,701 of NC_090998.1, read as the reverse complement.
AGTTGGCACACCAGCAACATCCAACGAGGTGACACAATACTTAAGGGACAGACAGAGGACAAATAGCCTAAAGGAGCATGATAAAGAGAGGACCAGGGGGTGGGGGAGCCAGGACATGGAAGACATGAGGAGATTGCTCATCAGTGTCAGATGGGCAGAGGCGCCAAGTAAAGTAACAATAGGGAAGTGGGAAGTGTCCATCAGTTTCAACAACTGAGACATCACTGGCAGTCACTGAAATTGGGGAGGGGGGTCATTGAATTGGTGGCGGCAGAAATGAGACTGAAATCTGTAGGAGTGAAAGGAAGTAAAGCTGTGGAAACCGTATAACAGAATAACTTCTTCCAGAAGCCTGGTTCTGGAGGGAAGAAGGAGATAGAACGGCCAAAGAAAGTTTTGCTTGCTTTTATTGTTTTGAAATATGAGAAACTCTTAAGCATTTTTTATACTGATCTAAAAACAAAACTAAATTAAGAACGAGGAATAGGCTCTTGATATAGTAAAGTATTAGGAATACTGATGGCGAGAAGTCCCCCAAAGAGAAGAGAGAAATGCAAATGCAATCTAGAGCCAAATTCAAGAATTAGCCTTTGACAGGGGAGAGACATATATAATTTGTTGTAAATACAGATTAATGCATGCAGGCATGTGATTGGCAAGGGGGCCAAAAGGAAGTTGACGACCTATATCTGAGATAGCTACAGAGGGGAAGTACTGTCCTAATGGATGTTCAGTTTGGGGCTTCCAAAAACATGATGGAAAGATTAGCAGGAAGGGAGGGTGAGAAGAAAGAACCATGAAGAAGGGATGAAAACACAAATGGCTGTGGAGATGAGAGTGGGCGGAGGAGAGATGACTAAAGAGTTTTGCAGTTTGGATATTGGCCAAGGGTGGAAGGGATGTGACACATAATAGAACGAGGATAAAGCCATTTAGGGTCAATGCAGACCTTAGGAATTGTTGGAAGCTTGATGACACACACAGGCTGAAGCCTTTGCTCTAGCTTGCAAGGAGAAAGGTGGTGAGAAAATGTCTTTGAAGAAATCTTAGCTTAAAATTGCAAAGAAATATCCTGGAACCCTCACCTTATACTGGAAACTGCACTTGTCTCCTGCCAGGGGTTAATTGCACAATCCAAATTCTGTCCTTAAGAGATTCCCAATCCCCTTGAATTATGTTCTTTTTCAGTGTCATAGGCTATAATATTATACCCATCTCTTCTCTGAACTTCTGAAAATCTACATTCCAAAAGTTTCAGGGTGTGCATCTCTAACCATGCCCAGTGTTCCCACAACTCTTAGGGACACTGTTCTGTGCTATACCCGTGCTCCTGTGTGACTGTGAGATTCTTGATGGTGAGGATTTTTCTTTATTTCTGTATCCCCAGCACTTCCAGCTGTGCATAGTACATGGTAGGTGCACAATATGTTTGATGAATGAGTGAAGCACACAAAGAAATCTACTTGTACGTGCACCCATCCTTCCCAATAGAGCAAAAGCTGTCCCTCTCTGCATGTAAGTCTTATACCCCCACGTGCATTTGAACTCCATTCCCTCCAGTCTTCTCAGAGCACTGCATGATTGACTATCCCTTTGCTCTCCTGCATATCAATCTGCCCTTCTAAAAACTATCTTTCCTTTCACTTTTGGAATATCTTTCATAAATTAATCTCTCCTGCCTAGACCTTACCCATGAGCTTCACACCATGGTGAGTGCACAATTGCTTACTGACATTTCCACTTGGATCTCACAAAGGCACCTTAATCTTATGACCTTTCCCCTCAAGCCTGGTCCTATTCCAGTTTTGCCTGTCTCCATGAATGAAATCACTGTCCATTTTGTTGTACAAGCCAGAAAGCCAAGAGTCATCTTTGACACCTCCTTCTCTTTCACCTCCATATCTGCCCCTACTGAGTCCTGGTGTTTGCCTTCTAAATACCTTTTAAACCCCTGCCTTGCCATGCCCCCAACACCACATGACCTAAGCCACCACCATGTCTTGCCTGGAGTTTTCCTAACAAGTTTCCTTCATCCACACTTACCCACATCCATCCCCAACTCCAATCTCTTTGCCAAACTACAGCCAGTTCCAGTTTGGAAATGCAAATCTGATGCCCCAAACACCCCTAAACACCTCATGGCTTCCTGTTGTTTTTAAGATGAAGCCCGAAATCTCCAAGGCAGCCCCCAAGGCCAAGGTGGTCTGGTTCCAACCTGCCTCTCTAGAACATTGAACAGCATGGTCTCCTAGGGTGGCTTTGTTCACACATTGGCTTCTTTCAGTTCAAACATGTCAAGCTCCACCTACCACAGGACGTGGGATGTCAAAGAGATATCCCCTAATGTTACATGCCTTGAAACAAACTCCTGAACTACTCTGTCAGCCTGCTCCCCTCATCATCTTCCCTATCTCAGTAAATAAAAACTCTGCTCTATGAGCTGCTTAGTCCAAAGATGTTGAGGCCATCCTTGACTCTCTTTTTCTCATACTCTATTTCTTTTTTTGAGACAGAGTTTCACTCTGTCTTCCAGGCTAGAGTGCGGTGGCATCATCATGGCTCACAGCAACCTCAAACTCCTGGGCTCAAGTGATCCTCCTATCTTAGCCTCCCCAGTCACTGGGACTATGGGTACGTGCTGCCATGTCCAGGTAAGTTTTCTACTTTTTGTAGAGATGGGGGCCTCACCTTGCTCAGGCTGGTCTTGAACTCCTGGGCTCAAGCAATCTTCCTGCTTCGCCCTCCCAAAGTGCTAGGATTACAGGTATGAGCCACAGCACCTGCCTCTCACCTTCTATTTCTAATCCTTTAGCAAATCCCATCAGCTCTACCTTTGAGGTATACCCAAACTCGGACCACACCTCACCATCTTTGCTTGTACCAAACTGGTGCAAACAATTATTGTAAGAGCCTCTACATGGTTCTTGCTACCCTCAATTCCCACATCCCCCACTCCACTAACTGCCTATTTTTTATACATTAGCCCCAGTGATTCTTCTCAAAGACAAGTCAGGGCTATCACTTCTCTGCTAAAACTCTCCAAAGGTTGCTCTGCTCACAAGCAAGGCACTGCATGATTTTGCCGCATGACCTTTCTGACTGCATCGCCTACCACTGCCCATTTTCCCCTTCCCCCGACAGCACAACCTCACACACGGTCCCTCCTATTCCCAGAACAAGCCTGGGGACGCTAGGCTTCTGCCCTCAGCTCTCACTCCTCCCTCTGCCCAGAGGCCTCCCCGACCCATAGCTGCATGACTTGTTGTCCCCTTCAGGTCTCAGCAGAAAGACTTCCCGTTAGGGAGACCTTCCCGGGCTTCCCCTGTAACATCCCCATCACCTCTACCTTGGACTCCCTCTTGAGCTTATCCTTTTCTTCACGGCACTTATAACCGCTTGACATCGTTAATATTGATTTGGTCATTTATTTTTAGTCCGTTTCTCCTGCGACTAAAACATAAGTCCCCTGTGAGCAGAGGATTTGTTTTGTCCACTGTTGTATCCTCAGTGCAGTGCTGAATGACTGCAAGGAAAATGAAGGCTGTGCCTGTCACCTGGACTGTGTGTTTTATCAGCTCCGTCAGTGTAATTATCACTTCCACAGGGAAGCCTTCCCTGGCCTTCAATAGTCCATCTAATTGGTAATTTAAGGCCTTTCCTTCCTCTTTAGCACTTGTCATAGCCATAATTTTATGCTCATCTGTATGATGCATTGATTAAAACTGCTCCCTCACTAGACTTTAAACTCCCCCAGGGCAAGAACCCTGTCTGTTTTTGCTCGTCAGCATTTCCTTAGAACTTGTCACAGAGCCCAGCACTTGGTAGACATTCAATAAAGATTTCTTGAGTGAATGAATGAATCAAGGAACAGATAGATTTGGCCTTTATTTGAGTTTCTAACACCTTGACTTCACCAACCAATTTAGTTTTGTTCCTCAGGACTACTTTCTTTTTCATTGTATTTTTTAAATTGAGAGATGAAATTGTCAGCAGGTAGATCATGAATTTAAAGTGAGGTTGCTAGAAAAACCATTCCCATCTGGATCACCCAGGGAGCTTGTTTAAAAATCAGATTTCTAAGCCTCACACCTCCGTTTTTCATATGGATTTAAAAAATATAGATATATTTCAGGAGCCTCATGCCTTATCTTATTTTGTTTCTCCATCACTAGAAGAATTAAAAGCAGACTGTAACCCCAAAATATGTCAATTTTCATACAACAGGTGAACTGCAGACTGAAGCTCAGCTTGATACACTCAGTGGGGAAGACGGGCTTTAGAATATACTCTTTCATGGGTGAAAATGCTTTTAAAAACAACCACTGTTGACCTAACTGCAAAGAATGTCAAAATTGAGTCACTACAGAAAGAACATTGCTGAGTTTCTGCACATGAAGGAAAAAACCCTTAACAGTCTTGTGTGTTTCTTCTGCCCAAGACAAAGACAACCTTTCATGAGTTTCATCCTAATGTGCAGAATGCCAATCAGGGACATCCACACTTCAGAGGAGATTAAGATCTGCCAGAATATGATGGAAACAAATTTGAATGAATCATTACAAAAATAATCAATTTTATAGCAATTTTCCCAAATGAAGTTTTTTTTTGATAGTACAATACTTAAAAATAATAGCTTGTCTAAAATTTAAATCTTTAAAGTGATTGTAATTCTAAGGGAGGGAGTGCCATGTCCCATAAGAAAGAACAGTGGTATTATCCAAGTTATTTCAAAATGAAAAATCCTGACTATTTTTTATTTGATTTAGAAAAAAACAACCAATATAAAAGGTTGAAATGTAGGACTATTAGAATATTTTGTTGAGGAGAAGGTAAATTAGGTTAGTAAAGGTAATGAAGTTTGAAAAACCTACTTTTTAAAAAGAAAAAATTGGAAGCCAATTTTTTTTGACCTTACTAAAGTATACTAATGAAATGTACATAGTTTTTGGCTATTATTTTGTTCCAATATTAAGTATAGAACAGGGCAGATTTTAATTGTCCTGGGAAATTAAATGCAACATAAAAATTCTTAGAAAATTTTTCCTGCAGTCAAGAAAATGCTGCTTTTTCAGACATTTCCTTATCTCTTATTTCATGGTGTTCTTGAAAAATTGATTGATTAATAAGGCAATCTGTCCAGATAAAATCTGCCCAGAGATAATCAGTTATTACATTCCTGTATAAAAGGCAAAATGACATCTGGTCAATAGAGAAGAAAGAAAAGGGACCTACTTCTTACTCATAACTAAAATTACTCTTTCATTGTTTATTGACCCTAAAAAAGATGAAAAGAGTGAATGCATGTTAATTGTCAGGAGTTGAATAGATAATAAGTAACCATTGTGTCAGGAATAGTGGATGAACCATTATCATTTTTATATTGGCAATATTTTGTTTCAGATATATTCATTACAATGTTTCTATTTCCTCTAATTTTAATTAATTCCCTTCTCAAAATTTTCTAATAACTTGTATTAAAATTACCACTCAAAATGCCTTAAATGAAATGTTTCATAGCTCTCAGCAACAAAGGAACCAAATCTAGTGACAAATAGAGTCAGAAATATAACAAATTATAGGACATAGGGTGCCTGGCAGAAATCTGGGCACCTCCACACTCTTCAGAAATCTCTCATTCCTCACAAAGATGGAAAAAAAGAAGTCCCTTATAAAAGAGGAAAGTGACATTTGCTTTAAATTATATTTTATAATCTTACTTCTAAAACTTCTAAGTAAAATAAGTCTTCAAAAAGTATTATGTTCCATGTTCTTTCAAACATATCATCTCACTGCGTTTTACATGATGCTCCACCAGGTGATCTCCACCATCTTCCCAAGTGACTTTTAACTTTTGCTCTAAAAGAATTCAGTGGTGTTCTACACCATTCCACAAAAAACTTGCTTAGAGGAATTTAGGGATGCTACATACAGGCTCCAAACCAGGATGGGACTAGAACTAAAGTGATTTCAAGGTGGAATGAAAACAGTACAAAGACTAGATATATATCCAAACTCTCTGATAAGATGAGCAGAAAGTTACAAAAATATATGACCACTCCCCATTACTAAATCAAAATTATTTCAGATGGATTAGAATTTCATTTTTGAAGTAACTCACTATCATAAATAGGTTTGTGTTTATGATATAGTTTGAAAGAGACTCCTATAGCTTAACCCCTTTTTCCTTCCCAGGGCAAATTGTAATATGAAGTTTTGCTAATTAACTCCTTAGAGGTATATTTTAGTAACAAAGATCTCATCCCAGTACTTTTCAAACTTTTACTATCAGAAATGGAAAGTACAACAGTTTAAATCTGAAGACAATTCTCAGATTCTATGTTGCTAAATTAATAAATAAAGCAAGTACACAGGCTTCACTATAGGTTTTGGGGACAAGACTTCTACTGCCCCTTTCCCCCAATTCTTTTACTACAAGTCAAATTAACTCATGGAGGAAACTATATAATAAAACATGGATGATATCTAACTTAGTGGAAATATCATCCAACAAAAGAACCCATAAGGATCACTAACGTTTATTGAGTACTAACGTTTATGTTACAGACAATGTCCCATGCACCATCCAATTACTTTCCCATATAACCCTTACAATAATGCCATGAGGTGACAAATGAGAATGCTTAGCCAAGAAAGCTTAAGAGCAGGAATTTCAACCCAGGATCTCTGTCTCCAGAGCCATATAGTCTCCCATCTCCTTCTATGTCAAACTAGTAAGATGATTCTGGCTAAGTTTCTCTCGCCTGAAGAACATGTACTGTGACTTCTACATGTTGTCATTTCGTTTGGAAATAGGCAAACTGCAATCACTTTTGGAATAGAAACAAGGTGAGGCCTTGAGGTGCCTAAAGGTACACTAACATGATAACTGTTGAGCAAAGCTGTGGCAGGTCCAGTCGAGGGAGCATATGATTGCACTCATTAATCTGTGCCACTTGTTTATTTTGGAATTTTCACATCAGCATTTGTCCCACTGTCTTACTGGGTAGCCAGAAAGGCCAGGGATCTACATGAGTTCTGATCCTTCCTTGAGACTCACCCCTACTAGAAATAATATTATAGATGGAATTCACTCCAGAGCCCCTTCATCCAATTTTCCCACTGGAGAACAAATTATGTCAATTTTTTAGAGCATTAAGTAATTGGTGCCGTCCTGCAACTGTAAGCTCCGATCAACAATAATACTATAGGAATAGTAACAACAATAGCAAACACTTTTTGTGCCAGGCTTTTTGGAGTAAGGGCTTCATGTGTATTGTCCTGGTTGGTCCTCGTAACAATCCTACAAGGCAGGCATTATTATTACAAATAAGGAAACTGAGGCTCAAAGAGGTTAAGCAAATTGCCCAAAATTTCTATATTTACAAAGTTAACTACTTGTTAATTCATGTTATTTTTATATCCTTTTGCTTCTAAGGAGGACATAAGGCAATTAATATTCATTTGGTAACTCTTCAATAGTTCTATATAAGCATATATCTTTCATACTATCACCGTGATTCACTTTGCAATTTAAATATACGGTTACTATCTTTTAAACAGACTGCTTAAATCTAATACAGCAGTACTTTGGTATGTACTGGATTTGAACATGGTCCATGGAAAAGCCAGATGAAGAAAAAAACCAGGTGAGATGTTTATGGAATAAGAGCCTGTTCCAACTCCCTCATACCCAACAGGACAATCAGCCTTCTGAGTACTTTGGAGTTTGATTAATTAATGAAAAACAAACCCCAAAACCAAAAATCTGTTGTCAGGCACAAGATGGAATGTATAATCTCTGCTGTAAGTATGAAAACTAAGTTTTGTGTTTTAATTGGTTTTTCTAAATTCAATAAAATGATCAAATGCATTTGAAATATCGTATTCTTCCCTGGAGCTCTCAAGTTCCCTTCTACTTTAATCTATGTTTGACTTCCATCTGAAAACCCTTAGACTATAAATTTGCACCAGATGTGCCAAAGTGACAGTTGGTGGTACACATTCTCACGGCAGAACTGAATTTCAGAGACTGGAAACAACTATCTTCCTCCACTCAATGCCACCCCCTTACCCAAAGTTCAAAGTTCTTGCACAGTGAACTTTTTCAATTTTTTTTTTTCATTCAAATGGTTAAATAACTTGCAACAATTGTTTGGTGTGGACTTCACAGCACGAGGTGAACCAAGTACTTATTTGAACCAATGTAGAACATTGCAGATTTCTTGACTCTACTTCACAGAAAATTAGTCATTAATTTCTTAGGATAAATTAGTTCTGCTGAGCTATGGTGGAGACCAAGGAAAAGTGTAAATGAGGTAAAAAGACCAGTCTCTCACCCCAAGACTCATTCAGCTTGTCACTCCTATGAATAGCATTAGCAACATCTGAGACTGCATTCATTGCTTGGTTTTTTTTCTTACCTTTTTGCTTATTTCTCTGGCTTCAGGTTTCTCTAGGACCAGAAGGTATGAATAAGAGCTGAGCAGAAAATATGGCAGAAGAATTTAAATTATTTCTAAAGAGCAGTGAGATAGTCTCTCACAGTATCCCAAGACCAGCAGCTTTTCATAGGAGAGCGCTAGCATCTGTGCAAGAAAGGTTCATTGCACTGTTATATCCCCATCCCTGAGGTCTGGCTCACCCCAAGCTGAACTGAAAGGCTCTGTGGGCTGGGCTTCCCATGGACAACTGCAATCATCTTTGTGTTGTGAAACTCAAGTGATGCCTTCTGTTCCTAAAATATTGCCATTGCATCCCTTAGCACAGCAGAGGTTGAGAAACATAACTTGGTTATCTCTTTAGTGATTAGGAACTGAGCAAGTTATCTTGATAATTCATTCAATCAGTAGTTTATCCAATAACAAAAATTACCTATGACCTGCCACGTATTAAGCATTGCACTCTGTTTTGGAGAAAAAGAGTTCTGAATGTGAAGAATGTGTCCAAATATATAGACTTCCACACATATATGTCAGTCCACATCCCTTCACCTACCTCCCAGTTTTATATGTTTGCTCAGGGAAAGGGAGAAGAGATTTTATAGATGCAGGAATGCACAGTGGTTAACGGCACTATCTCAAAAGTTATGTTGCTGTGTTTCAATCACAACCTGACATATCTTACAATTTTTTTTTTCTTTTTGAGACAAGATCTGGTTCTGTTGCCTGGGCTAGAGTGCCATGGTGTCACAGCTTACTGCAACCTCAAATTCCTGGGCTCAAGTGATCCTCCTGCCTCAGCCTCCTGAGTAGCTGGGACTATAGGCTTGTGGCACCATGCCCAGTTAATTAATTGAGTAACTTTGGACAAGCTTTGTAACTGCTAAGTGCTTTAGTTTCTCTGTCTATAATCCTGGGGTGGAGACAATTATCAGATTTGCCTGAGTATACTGTTTGGGAGGATTCAAGGGATTAATTTATGTAAATGATCTAAGATAGTGCCGGACAACTAGTAAGCACAGTATAAATATTACAAATATTTTCATCATCCTCTGGTTAATCAGATTTCCTAAACTTCATTTGGAACAAATTGTCAGTATGCATGCAATTCTGCTAAAGAATGTTGTTCTGATGAAGACAGCTGGTGTCAGTTATCTATAGTAGCATTATGAATAATGATGGAGCTTTTTTCCCAGGGCTAGAAACGAACAAGTACTGTACCTCTAGCGTTCTAAATCAGACCTTATTAATGGATAAATTCAAATTTAGCGAGATTAAGGTGACAAAAATCCCACCTTGACCAAACCTTAGTTAGGCTCCTCTGAGCCCTCTTCTGAACTAGACCTTGACACTGACCTGCTGAGAATCCTCCTCACCCTGGATGTCTAATCAAGTTCCTCTCCCTCCCCACTTCCTTGATACCTTAAGGAAGTTTCTCCTGGAAATTTTTCATCTTACCCCTCACCCTGCCCACTGGCTCTAAATCTCCACTTGTCCTTATTTATACTCAAAGTTGAATCCAGTCCCTCACCCCTAATGTGACAGTCTTGACCCCTATTACAATAGTCTTACATAAAATCTTCCTTGCCACTTAAAGAAAGTGTCAGGACAAGTTCTCTTTAACAATCAAAACAATGAAATATCACTATAATTGAAATAATATTAAGTCTCTACATAGGGCAATAGGGGAAAGTTCAAACAGATTGGGACAGTTTATGATGCTCAGAGACAGACTTTCTTATGATAGGAGGGTGATGATCATGAAGAGTGGCAAATTATAAAAGCAAGCTTGGAAAATGAGAAGTACTTCCCTGGGCATCATCTGCAATTGTATTTCCCATTAAAAATAAAAGGTTTAAGATCAACTCAGGTTCATCCTAACGCAAACTCATTTTCTAAAATTGGTGGTAATAATAATGATATTTCCCTCTTAGGCTTATAACATCATGCCTGGCTGTAAGATTAAATGGGGGAGAAAACTGGCTGTGAGGTAGACCATTTAGCAGGAAATAAAGTGTCTAAAATAATTTGACAAATTGGAAAGACAAAAATGAAATCAGTTAGATGGGGTATTTAAAGAAGTTAAGATTTGGCTCGGCGTGAATATGTATACTAGACGAGAAGAAGGAATTAATAAGTAGTTATGATATTTGGATTTTTTCCGATTGAGAACAACCTTTTAGTTTTCAGAATACATCAGTCAGATTCTAGAAACCCTAATTAGGAGATGCGGAAGAAGTTAGTGAGAGAAAATGTAGATGAATGGAGAAAAAAATGTGCACTCACACCAGTCAACATAAATGAATTTTTGTCATCTACTTTTTAAACAGGCAACCACTATTTTTGCCTGAAAAAAGTATTTATAAATAGTAAAAAGGCCTTGGTTTTAAGCTCAAGTTGTAGATATATCTATACTAATGTCAAATTCTTCCATTAATAGGGAAATACAGTAAATCATTTATGACAACAAACTCCACCTCCCTTAGGATTACCGCAAAGTAAAATCTTTCTGATTTCCTCAAAGACATTCACACATAGGACTCCTATAGCTTCTGATTTATGGGAGAAAACCACTCTAAGCCTTCCAGTTACTCCCAGATAGAGTTTTGATACTGCTCTAAATCTACATCTGACATTCATTCACAGGGAAAATTTAATAGAGAAAGGGTCTGCATGCAGGAGGTGAAGGAGCCCCTTAAAGAAAAATTGACAGAGCCAGAATCCATGAAAAACTAACCTTGAATGTCAAAGCAAGCCCTGGTTCTAGTCTCAGCTCTATTAATTAGCACTGTGACCTCTGGGGCTCAATTTGATTATTTGTAACGTGAAGGGATGATGATCTCTAAGTATCCCTCTAGCTTCAAAATTCTCTTGATTTGTAAGAGCAGTAAATACCATAATAAAAGATTTGCTCCTAAACACTTCAGAGGTCTAGGCTTCTAAATCTGGCTTGAATGTCTCTCTTTGCCATTCAGTTTTTCAACCTCTAAAAGGAAAAGTTTTCTGTACCTGAATTATAAGAAACACCAAAGCTTTTTGGATAAAGAAGAAGTAATGATGCCATCACTTTCCTCCCTGAGGTGTTTTGAAAATGAAGAAGCTGATAATTGTGCCACAAATATAAGCATTTGCAAAATTACTTATATTTATGCAAACAACCCAATTTTAGTTTTTAATGATTTAAATTGGTCTAAATTTTAATTGTTCCTCTTCTTTCTCTTGTCTAGAGTTACAACACATATATTATAAATTATTGTCAGAAAAAGATTTTCTTATATCTATTAGTGTGAGCTCATTTACACATTACCATTCTAGGTGTTGAGGTACAGCAGTGAACTAAGCAAAGTCCCTGGTCTCGTGGGACATACTTTCTATCAGAGTTGTCCTGTTTTAATAATATTGATAGTTCCTGCTTGTAGAAAAGTATGAAGAATAAAATAAATACCACCCATGTTAGACTCTTTAATGTCTCATTTGCTTCAGGCTTTTTTTTCCCAAGAGAAATTGTAGCAATTTACAATCCCAACTGCAATGTAATTTTTATTTTATGTTACAAACACTATTTTAGTGTTTACTGTGGTCCAGGTAATGCTCTAAGTGCTTTTGATCTTCATATAAATCCTGTTAGGTAGGTAATAATATGCCTACCTTGGATATAGAATTCTAAGGTGGCAGGTTTTTATTTTCAGCATTTTAAAGGTACCACTCCATTATCTTTTGACTTTCATGGTTTCAGAGAAGTTAGCCATTATTCCCTTTCTAGCTGCTTTTAAAATTTCTCTCTCTCTCTTTTGTTGTACAGTAATTTCCTAAGTATCATTTTTTTTTGCACATTTATCCTGTTTGGCATTATCTAAGATTTTTTTAACCTGTGAGCTCTCATTTTTAAAATCAACTTTGTAAAAAATTCTTGGTGATATCTGTTCAGATATTTCTTCAGCCCTATTCTTTTTCCTCTCTTTCTGGGACTTCAATAACATATATGTTAGACTGTTTGATATTGTCCCATTGGCTTTTTCATTACCTGTCCAGTTTAATCTTTCATTCTTGCTTCAGTTTGGATAATTTCTATTAATATGTCTTTGTGTTCACAGATTCTTTTTTTTTCTGTGAATAGTATGCTATGAAGCCCATCTTAAGTTTGGATATTTATCATTCAGCTCTACAGTACCCATTTTCTTTATTTCTTCCTCCTCTTCTCCTCCCTTTCCTCTTCCTCCTCCCTCCTTTGAGATTCCATTTTTGTTTTGAAATTCCACATCTCTTGATCCATTTTCGTTTTCTTTTTCTACTAATTTAATATATTTGTAATAGGTATTTTTAAAAGCTTGCCTGCAAATTCCAACACTTGAGTCTTCTACGAGCTGTTTGTATTGGCCAGTTTTTTCCCCTGTCTATGGGTTACATTTTCCTGGCTCATTATTTTTTATTTTATGCTGAAACATTGTATTTAAAAGAAACATAAAGACAGGAGTGAATACAATTTTCCCCAGAGAGGGCATACTCTTTCCTCTGTCAGACAGCTTGGGAGAGGTTAATCACTTCAGTCCAGTGAGGAATTGAGTTGGGTTGAGGCTGAACTGAAATTTTAGTAAGTTCCAGCTCACATCTGGTTTTGAATATCTTTAGGATGAGATATCTCCTGTATTCTGGACTTCTTCACCTAGCACAACTCTGGGTTTTAAGCACCATGAGTTAACGGGAATCTCTCTCTGCCATTCTACCTCCACCTCCAGCTGGCTGGACTGCTTCCTCTGCAAACTCCGCAAAAGTCCCATGAGGGGCAAATGGCAGCTTGGAAGAATCGGCTGTTTGGGGTTCAATTCTTACTGTTTCAATCTGTCATAGCAGCTAAGGTGGCTGCGTAACATTCTACATGTTTCTCTTTTCTTCAGAAAAGTCTCTGCCTAAGCCAAGACACATTCTCCATCTTTCCATGCCTAGACCAAGCAGAAGCCTCCAGGACAGTGGCCTCTAATGTTCACCCATCTAGAAAGGGCTTGCCCCTCTCTGGGTTTTAATTTCTTTAGGCCATTTTTATCTGTCATTTTCTGAAGTTTTTTAAGAGTGTATGATAATTTATCTATTTTTCTTACATTCTAGCCGGACTGTTCCAATCTCCTATGCTCTCTCGTCAGGTGCCTGCTGAGGGTCAGCTATGTTAAAGAGCAAAAATATTTTTAAAATGTGTCTTGTTCTTTTAATCTTTAAATACCAAACAGTGATTAGAGAATCTCGTTTCATGACAGAATAGCCCTGGTGTTGTGTTGTATTGTTGTTCGTTTCCTTTGCTTTTCCTGCAAAGTTTTGTGAACATATGAGAGTCCATCTATCACTGTATACCGACGTGCTTTGTGGCCCCTTGGATAAAATATAGTTTCCACTATATGATATGAAAAGTTTAAGTCATTTAGGTTTACTGAAGCAAAATGTTGGACTTACACTTTGGTATATTTTAGGGAGTTTAAAATATTGAAATGCTTGGAATTAACTTGAAATGCTATATGTTCTGGGGAATGTCAGAAAAAACATAAAACCCCTGAAAAGGCTAACATTGTCAGCCTCCTTTACTGCTGGTTTCTTATTAGCTGCAGGTTGTTATGATGTCAGGGTGTAAAATACAGGCAATGGGGATGGGAGATTTGAAAAAGTTCTATAATGAGAGCATATATGGAAAATATTTGTAAAAGTTTCTCTCTCTGAATCAAGCTTAAAATATCATGGATTCTGATCTCATTGTTGCATCCACATGAGAGCAATATGAAGTTCCCAGAGTCAAAGAACCTAGAACCTCCATCAACTTGGTAAATTGTGTGTGACCAGAGCCCTATGGAGCAACAACCAAAGGGGAGGAAGTTCTTGATAACATGAAAACATAACAATATTGGACAGGATCCTTGAAGACACCAAATAAGATATAGCAGCCATTGAGTGGGACATTCTAAACAAGACTGCTGAAGGACAGAGCTTTTTAAAAAGACTTCCCTGAAGAAAATTACTGTGGAGTAGCCTGGAGGTAGATAGTGTCAGGAGAGAAATATTTCTAAACTAATTAATTTAAGGTAATTCTTAACCCTGTGGAAATTGTCACAGTCCTGTCAGATTTCAGAGACTAGCAGAAGATCTGGGTAATATCTTACTTATTCAGAAGGGCAAAGAATACAGTTAACGATGAAATTTACAGGAGTCTATGGTACAATTTGGGGTGCCACAACTTAGCCCAGAGTGCTGAGGTAGATTTGTCTCGACTATGAAGATGCAGAGGTTGAGCCCTGGGGGGGAGGAGAGAGATGAACAGGGCCATGGTTATATATTTAAATTCTCCTTGGAGCCCAAACTCATCAAAAGTAAGGGAAATCATCATTATGCTCTTTTTAAAAAAATTGTTTGTACATGTCACATATTCATTCCATGTAATAACTTTTCTTGGTTTATACGTTGATATATTAAACTGTAAGCACAGTGTGACTGTGCTAGGCCTTGGTGACAGTGGAATTAAAATAAAACTTGTGGTTTGGATTCCAAAAGATTTAATGATAATTACCTCAAAGATTTTATGGAGCCAGTACTGACATCCTCAAAATTAAGACATTGAGTTTACCTAAAAGTGCACATTAGTAACTAATTTTTTTTTTTTTTTTTTTTTTAAAGACAGAGTCTCACTCTATTGCCCAGGCTGCAGTGCAGTGGCATCATCATAGTTCACTGCAGCCTCCAGCTCCTGGGCTCAATCCATCCTCCTGCCTCAGCCTACTGAGTACCTAGGACTACAGGCATGTGCCCCCACTCTAGGCTAATTTAAAAAAAAAAAATTTGTAGAGATGGGGTTTCACTATATTGTCCAGGCTGGTCTCAAACTCCCGGGCTCAAGTGATCCTCTCACCTCGGTCTCCCAAAGTGCTGGGATTACAGGTGTGAGCCACCACACCCAGCCTAATAACTTATTTTATTTTTCCTAACCTCTAAATAACTGTTTCTAAGAAAGCTGATATTTTTCTTTGTTTGGCAGATACTATTTCTTAATTATTTGATCAGTTTCCATGTCAAAAATAATGTACAAATGGAAAGAGGCCTGTATCTGTGGGACCTTACAAAACAACAGCAGACCAAACATAACATCAATATACATCTTAAGCTCATTTGCCAATCTTCTTACAAAAATTTCTTTTCTTTTTCTTTCTTTGTTCCTCTTACCTCTTTGTTGGACACACTACAAAAGTATGAAGTTTGTTATTTTTTAAATTTAACAAAGCTTTATGTACTATGTTTTTTACATTTAAATTGGAAAAGACTTATCCATTTTTGTTAATCAAATAAAACTCAAACTCCTCATTATATTCCAAGACCCCACATGAGCTGGCTCGCAGCTCATGTCCGTTTCTCACATACATTTCAGGGCCTCTGATTGTTGTTCTGATCCTTGAACATGCCAAGCTCCTTTCTGCCTCAGGGATTTTGCGTTTGCTCCTCTCTGAATGTAACGTTCTGGCACTAAATCTTAGCATGACTGGTTCTTATCACATTAAGATCTCAGCTCAAAATTGCAGCTGCTTGTAAAAGACTTTCTCTGACCCCTCACTAATCTAACTCCATGTTCTGCCCTGTCATCTTCAGTCATAGCACCTAAGTTTATGTTCTTATAAAATGTGTAATATAGTCCTATTTAGGCCTAGTTTATAAGCCTGAAGTCTAGTCAGAAAAAATATTGCATTAACATTTAATCAACAAGCGGTATTCTCAAATATCATGCATTGAATCATTAAGCAAATCAGATCACTATTCAATCAGTACTATTGTAATAATGTGTCCAGGCTGATAGCTTCTTGAAAGACAAGTTGATAGGATGGGAACAGTGGCTCACTCCTGTAATCCCAGCACTTTTGGAGGCCAAGGTGGGAGGATTGGCTGAGGCCAGGAGTTTGAGACCAGCCTGGGCAACATAGTGAGACCCTGTCTCTAGGAAAAACTAATTAAATAGGTAAATAAATAAAAACAAATAGGTTTGTTTTTTTTTTTTTTTTTTAAAGAAAGACAGGTTGACAAATTAAGATGGAAATCTATGGGTTGGATGATGAAATATGCTCAGATATGCAAATATTCTCAAATGTGGTAGCATTTGGGAAGCTAATATAAGGGAGCTTTGGATCATGGATTTGGGGTAATTCTTGAGTAGAACTTCAGACCGTATCTATTATTAGTCGAAAGCTCTTATACAAATTATTGGTTCTAATCAGACTTCTGCTATTAACTGCCACAGAGTTTGTCACTTTGGGGCTATTCGAGTGGAGCTGGGTAAATTCATTTGAAGGAAGTTTTACTTCAAGGGAGTCAAAACATGAAAAATGGAGATTGTTTGATTGGAACACAAATTGTGTGGCAGGCAATGAAGGGGACAGTGCAGGGAGAATAAGTTGGGGACTGATTATACATACGCTAAATTTCATTAAAGTCATTTATGGCAGAGGCCTTTATGGTTCAATGCTCACATTTCTCTTTATTTTATATTTCTATTAATTTTCTGTAGGCTCTGTGGTTTCTGAAGCTGAATACTGCAGTGAATTTGTGTGGGTTTTACCCATAGCAATTTTATTCCAATAACAGCTATTATTAGAATCTCACATGTCTTCTGCTTGTTCGTTGCTACAACAAAACATATGCCAAAGGGTCTAAACTTTGTCACTCTGAGGGGGGTGGTGAGACACCAAATGCTTCTGAATAGGAGAATTATAAGGCAGATATTTGTTTTAGAGATAAGTTTGATGGAAAATGTGCTATATATAGGAAAAGAGTTTGAAGTAGGGAAGACCAATTAGTACGATAGTATAATTTTTAGGCAAAAGACAACAAAGCCTGAGCTGTGCCAATGTTAATGGGATGAAGAGGAAAAGATGAATGAAAATGACACTACAAAGGAAAAATGGTAATAATTATTTAGCCCTGGTTTTGTGCCAACTACTCAACTAAATATTTTACACACGTTATGTTGATTGATGTAAGTCTATGATGTTAAGAAATGTGCCCGAGCACATTTAGCTGTTAACAGCAGGGCAGAATGCAAATACAAGTCTGGCTCCTGCAAAGGCTAGTCTCCTAACCATGGGACTATACCAATTGGATGTAATTATTATTATTATTATTATTTTTACTTTTTTAGAGTTATTATTTATTTATTTGCAGGATATTATGGGGGTACAAACACTTTGGTTACATGTAATGCTGTTTGCCCCGCCCAAGCCATAATAAAAGAAGTAATTAATAAGAAGCTTAGGTGATAAAACTCGGTAATGCAGTTTAATGAAGGAAAAGGATGAGTACTATTGGGGTATCCTGAGGTTGCAGTATTGGCCAGGCAGGCAGAGGGCTGTAGGAGATGGTGACAATGCAGGTCTGGGGATTTAGAAAGAGGTCAAGGCTGGACACAAATTTGGGGGTCATCTGTGCATGGAATAGAACATAAATGGATAACTTCACCAAGCGACAGTAAAAGAAGAAATAAGAGAAGGGCATAAAAGCCTTCTGAGTAACCATAAGCATAGAAGATTAAAAAGAGGATAGAGGAAGAGCAGGTGGAAATAAGAGAGAAAGCCAGGATAGAGATCACAGTCAGGAAGTGGAACCATCAAGGATAGTTATTGATTAGTGTTAAATGGGATACACTGGTCAGCAAGAATAGAAACTGGAAATGGGTGCTAGACTTAGCCACTGTTTTTTTCCTAAGAAAGCACATTTGTTTTAATTTTAAGGCAGAAGTAGGAGTAGAAGCCAGATTTTAAAGAATTTGCCTTATATTATTTCAGGATTAGCTTCCTATCCTTTTACTGGTAGTAGCTTGATGAGTATGTATTTACTCTCAATAAATATAATATTTCTGAACATATTTTGGGTATTTCTAACTACTATATTTTTAAAAAGTGATTAACCAAAATATCACTAATACAAACCAGATATGTCAACCACAGATTTGCATGCAAAATATATTTTCTACTTAGATCAAGCAAAGTCTGGTTGACAGGTTCTTTAGGTTTCTGTTAGAGCCGGGGGTACCTTCCCAATAAATAAAAGGATAATTCTGGGAAAAAAGTATATCTTTGACATTGTCCCTTTCTTCCTGGTGCACATTTTCTTTCTTTCTTTGTTTTTGTTTTTTTTTTTCTGTTTGTTTGTTTGGTTTGTTTTTTCTGCTACTGGCAGGATTCGCCAGGTATGATACCCACTTTCTTTTTCAGTATTTTAACTTCTAAGGCTCCCCCTTCAATCTCACTTGGGCTTTTCATTCTTTCCCCATTTCCTGGGACATGTGAAGGTAGGTTCCATGCTCCATGATTTTCTATTCTCCTTAATAAAATTTCGTCCTTGTTCATCACTGCATTGCTTATAATGGGGAAACAATGGAAAATAAATACATGACAGTAGGAAATCAAAGAAATTAGTGATGTAATAAAATACTGAGGCTATTAAAAATGGCTGAAATATAATTAATGTTATGGAAAAAGTCAATATATTAAGTGAAAAAATATATATTGCCTATATTCTGATTCATAAAATAAAAATAAAAAAGAGGATACTTATGGAAGTAACGGAACGGAATATTTCAAATTGGATTTCCCTGAAAATAAAATATGGTCACAAGTACCATGAGAAATGGTTTGGGGCAGAGAGTCCTATATTGTCCCAAAATATACAACCATTTAAGCGATGTGCTTTATAGTAAGCCGCTACCAAATGGTATATATACAGTTCACTTTTCATTTCTTTTGTCCTTTGAGTGATTTATAGAATATGTCGTCTCAACACAAAGTTTGGATTTTCCATTAGGAGATTTAAAAAAGGAAAATCATGCTGGCATCATTCTTTTAGCAAAAAAGTTTAGTAGGTCTTCTAACAAAGACAAAATGGGAACCCCTTGAATCAGTGCTCATTATCCTTATATGGCTGTACTCTCAGTCGATTAATTTGGTTTGATTGTATGCCACTAAAATAAAACCTTCTGGACCATCTGTTTTTATGTTTTGTTTTACAATTTTTGATTGACATTTAAATGGAAAATTGAAGATTTATTTATGTTTCATTTAAAAAGAAAAAGCTAACATGAAACATTTCCTCATTAAAATGACCATAATTAAATCAATTTGATAGCAAAGCAACTAATAAGAGAGCCAAAGCATATCAAATTGGGAACTCAAGCTATTTAAAATATTTCTTGTGTAAAACCACTTATTTATAAAGAATCTGAAACATTGAATTTTTTTTTTTTGGTATATAGAGTATTCATGTCTCCATCAAGATGCTGTCAAAGCAGTTTTCCTCTAATTCAAATAGTGCTTTATAAATAAAGCAGCCCTCTACTGTCCCTGTGAGTCAAGGAGAAAAAAAAAAATTCTTCATTTTATATATAGAAATCTAGCACAAGAGATTAACTCAATTATTTTAGGAGACTGAATAATTCATTAGGAAAATGGAAATAGAATGCAGCTCACACCCTTTCTTCCTTTATGTAAAGTTATAGTTTTAGGTTGTTATATACAATAGGCAGAAGACTGATCTCATGAGTCACTACATTATTATTACAACTACTAACAAAGAGATAAAGATAGCCTTTTCTTATTAGTACCAAAATCCAGATGATGTAGTCATCTATAAATATGTGTACATACATGCACATGCAATCTACTAAATTCACACACACACTACATATTATCTTAGCGCCATTTTACAGATGGAGAAAGCAGAGGGTTTAAACACTCGTCTGGAACGTAGAGCCCTTCTTAGTTGAAGAATAGGATATACCAAGTCTTAAAATGGCCATTTTCCTCAATAATATTTGACTGTGGGGTAGAAGCAATTTGTAAAAACAAGAAAGATCTTTGCTGTATGGAAGATATGTGACAAACGGTAGGATTTCTGATAAGTAAGGTTTTCTCCTTGGGATCAAAAAAATAACCAAGCAACCAAACTGAAAATTCAAAAGGGAAGAACGGTTTAGTATTATTAGTATTAGGTACATATTCACTCATTCATGCAGTGACTTGTCAGCTACTACCATATGCCAGGCCTCTTATGGTTATCTGACAATTAAGCCCAAGCTTACCATCATGCAGCTTATCTAGTGAGAAAAAGCTTTAAGGAATTTTAATTAGTTTTAGTGCAATATTACTGCATACCGTGATATCCCCCAAAGCTAGTATAATCCTAGGTTGCATTTGTTGAAGGAAAGTATCTCAAGTAATAGTATATTTAATTATATTCCAAACTGTACTGTTATGACCATAATCAAGATTTGGATGTTCTGTTTGAAACAAGATATGATAAACTGGGACACATTTACTATTATTAATTATTATTATTTTTAGAGATGGGGTCTCACTATGTTGCCCAGGCTGGTCTTGAACTCCTAGGCTCAAGAGATCCTCCCACCTCAGCCTCCCAAGAAGCTGGGACTACAAGTGCATACCATTGTGCTCAGCTAGGAACACATTTATTATAATAAAGCTGATCATAGAGATTAAGAAACTCACAACTGTGTCATAAGAGAAGTGGTTGAAAGAATTCAAGGGCTAGTTTAGAGAATAAATGACTTAGGAAGGATGTGGTAGCTGTGCAAACATCAAAAGGACTGACATGTGAAGAGGGAGTTAGATTTGTTCTTTCTTGCTTTAAGAAATTGAACTACAATAAATGAGTGAAAGCTATAGAAAGATACAGTTCAGTTTAATATAAGAAATCATATTTTAATCAACAGAGCTGCTAAAGATAGCATGAGTTGTCCTCAGGAATTAGCACATGTATCCAAGCAGAGGCTGAAAACCCACTCTGCTGGTACACTGCTGAAGATACTCAAGTATCCAATGGATGACTGAGTTGGGTAACATTATGCCTTCCCAACATGAGAGTCTATTATGATGCAAGTTAGAGCAATGTTAGGATTACACTGACTTTCTCTATCTTTTCAAAGTGTTTGATTCTATCAGAAGATTTAATATCTGGATGACCTTAATCAACATTGATGTTCACAGAAAGATATTAAGTTGACTCTATGCCTGCCATAGTTTATGTTACCTTGTTGTACTCCTTGCTCCATTCCTCACTGTATTTGTTTCCTAGGGCTGCTGTAACAAAGAACTGCGTTGCACGGCTTAGCAAAAGATATTTATTACCTTACAATCCTGGAGGCCAGAAGTCTGAAATCAAGGTGTTGGCATAGCCATGATCCCTCTGTAGCTGCAAAGGTAGGATCTATTCTAGGCCTCTCTCCTAGTTTCTGGTATTTCCTTGGCTTGTGACAGCAAAACTCAATTATTCACATGGTTTTCTTCCTGTGTATGAGTCTCTGTGTCCACATTTTCCCTTTTTATAAGAACACCACTCATACTGGATTAGGTGTCTACTCTGCTTCAGTATGACCTCATCTTAACTAATCTTATGTGCAACAATGTTATTTCCAAATAAGGTCACATTCTGAGGCACTGGAGTTAGGACTTCGCCACATGTATTTTGGTGGGCCACTATTCCACCCATAACATTCACACAGAACCATCTTTTTCAACCTATTTTTCTACAGCTATGATTGGGGAACTTACAGAGGAGTTGATTCTTTAGGAATTCATTATTACAGCTAGGTCACTTAAAGGGGTCGGCTGCTTGCTTATGATGGCACAACTCCTGCAATAGGAGAAAACCTAGATTCTGTTCTTGAGCCATGTACATAACTTTTCTGAATGTGGTTTTCTAAACTTGCAGTTATACTTACCTTGCTATGATAGAATTAGGTGACAAAGTTGTGATTGGTCAAATACAACAATATGTTTGCATTTCATAAATGTAAAGCACTTTTGTAAAAGTCTTAGAAAGAGGCTAGGTGGAGTTTATCTATCTTTTTGACTGGGTTATTTAAGAATATCCACAAGATATTCTTAAGAAGAACAATGCAACTCAGCAGATCCCAGACTAAAAATTAGTCCCACAAAGACCAGTCTGCTCCATGAAAACTTATATATGTCTAAAAAAATAAACATATATACATATATATATGAACAATATAGGCATGAACGTTAGCAAATGACTTTTCCTATCCACAGGAATGATACGTTTTTACAAGAGTCAAAAAAATTAAATTTGGAATGGCCAACCTAGTATTCTGCCAACTTGTTATCAAAATGAATATTTATTTAGGTTTTAAGTATGAAATGTCTGATTTCCTTAAGTATTAAGTTTGACAGTCAATATGTCTGACATTTCACTTTGACACTTCTTGTTTTATTTTTATTATGAAGGCACATCTTCAGTCTTTCAAATGCACATTTTGGCCTTGTGATTATCTTTCAAATTTTTTATAGCAATTTTTGTGAAACCATGGATAAATAAAAAATTCGTGTTATTTTTGAAAATGAGTTCTGTCATGAAACAAATGCAGCTTAGACAGCTCGAAATATCAACCAAGTGTTTGGGAAGGATATGGCTAATGAACGCACAGGTGTTGGTGGTTTGAGAAGTTTCATTCTGGTAATTTTAATCTCATAAATGAGCCAGATGGGCGACCTGAGAACAAGGTGGATAATGATAAGCTGAAAGCTGTAGTGGAAGCGAATCCATCTCAATGTAAGCATGAATTAGCAGCAAAGTTTGATGTTACTATTCCAACAATATTGGACCATTTGAAACAAATCAGCAAGGTAGATAGATGGGTTCCACATGAATTAAACGACCATCAGAAGAGAAATTGTCTGGAAGCTTGGCTTTCTTTGCTGTCATGACATAAAGATGAACCATTTCTATACCATATTGTTACATGTAATGAAAAATGGATTCTTTTTGACAATTGCAAGCATGCAGCACAACATCTGGATAAAGATAAAGTGCTAAAACACAGTCCAAAACTGAATATTCATCAAAAAAAAGCTAATGGTGTCTGGTGGACCAACACTGGTATCATCCACTACAGCTTCATGAAACCTGGTTGACTGATTACAGCAGATGATGTCTACTGCAACCAGCTGGATGACATGATGAGGATTAAGCAGCCAAGATTGGTCAATAGAGATAGGCCAATCCTCTTGCAAGACAATGCTAGACCATATGTCATACAAACAACACCACTCATACTACAGCAGCTAGACTTGGAAACTGTCATCCACCATATTCGCCAGATCTTGCACCAACTGATTAGCATTTCTTTCAGGCTTTGGACCACTTCTTGCAAGGAAAAATATTCAATTCTCAACAAGTTGTGAAAAACGCCTTTCGTGATTTCACCACCACTTGCTCTCCAGAGTTCTTCACTGCTGGCATAAACAAGCTACCATTAAGATGGCAAAACTGTGTCGAGAATTTAGGTGCATACTTTGATTAACTGTACTGCTTCTTGTTTGAGATATAATAAACTACATCTTTGATTAGAAATCGGACATTTTGTATTTAATGACCTAATACTACAATGCCTAAGTTGCTATGAAAGAGTCAGCCATTCTTATTGCTGTAGCTAATGCATCCAGACTTTCTACCATTTTTATTTATATAAATACTTATATAAATATATTTTTACTTACAATAAGGCCAAACTATTGCCAACTGCAGAGATGGCCACTTCTGGCATTGCTCTATCTGACCCATGCACTGGTGTGGGGTGGCACAAAGAACTGCAGCATGGCAATCAGTCTTGGAACAGACACTTAGGAGCTCTTGACTTTGGACACCTCTTTGAGTTTCTGGTTCCTTGATCATGGTAGCTATCTCACAGAAAACATCTGTAAACTGTCTAGCCAAGGATAAGAATGGTTATGAGCTGATAAGAGGAAGTAAGAAAAGTAGAAGAAACAAGAAATTAAATGGCTTGCCAAGATCACAAAATTAGTGTATGTGAATGAGTATTGGGGTGGGCAGGGTTGGGGTTGAAATCAGCTCATCTGCTTTTGAGTTCACTGTTCTTTTATGTTTTGCATTGTGTGTATGTGTGTGTGAGAGTGTGTGTGTGTGTGTGTGTGCGTGTATCCTTTGTAGTAGAAAAGAACTAATACATTTTTTAAACTAGTGGCAAGGAGGCAGGCTCATACTATTCATTTCTACCCAGCCTGCCTAGCAAACTCAACTTTCAGTTTTCTACCAGCAGAACTTGAAGTTCAGGGGCAGCAATGACTTCTTCCCAGAGTCTGAGTTGGTGAATTGACCACTCCCAATACTGACCCAAGCTCACCTTTATAAACCACTAAAGGGTCTTTTCCTAAAGGAAGACATCACTTTCTGAATTGAACAGGTTCAGGTCTAGATGACTTGGAGCTCAAGCTAGTTCAATCCCAAAATAAATACATTGATGACTGACCTGGTCCACCTCACCTATAGGAAGAAAGAAGAATGTAGCCAGAAAAGACTTTAAGCATAAGAATACACTTGTAAAGTCAAAAGCATAGCTAAAGACAATAACTGCTGAAAACACTGACTCCAGAGGACACTTTGTTATTCAGTAAGCTATACAACCTTCCTTTTTAATTTGAAATATTATATGATCCTTGGACTCTTCCAATGAAATTCCCCTTGGGGTTTCCCATTCTTTTTTCTGTACTATTTTACCTTAATTCAGGTCTGAATTACCTCCTACCTGCATTTCTGCAACAGCCTCTGAGCCTGTCTTCTGGCTAGACTTGCTCTCCCTTCCACAGCATTCTGTGCATCTTCTCCAGACTAATCCACCTGCTTTAGCAGGTTGCTTTCCTCCCATTAGTTTCTATTTTGTCACACCAAGGTTGCATTTTGCCACTGGAACATTCTCTCATGATTTTGCTCATTTTCCTCCCACTACTAAGAAATTAAATCCTACTCATTAGTCCAATCCCATGTTTCAGATAAACACTCCAGCGCACATGATGATTTCCTTTTCAGAATGTGTACTGCAGCTGTTCTAAGTGTCTCTCACTTTAGCATTCATTCACTCTCTAATTGGCTCATATTTTACAATTTTGTCTTCAGTGCAAGATTGCCCAACATATGCTCTCACGCTCTCTCTCTCTCTTTTTTTTTTTTTTTTTTTTTTTTGGTCTCTGGCACTCAGCTCAAGACCAGTATTCTTAATAAACACTTCCTGATACCTGAATAATAGAGAATTATACTTCTGCTTGTGAAACCAACCACAGGAAATCTTTTAGTAATAACTGATAGCAGAAATGTAAATGATGATTAAACAAGATTTGTGATAGTTCATAGCTATATACCATGCCCTGTTAAGAAAGATTATACCATAAAACAATGAGGAAATGGTCTCTGCCTCTTGGCCTCCAATATGAGGCTTCTCCTTCAATGGACCGAGCAGCAGGGCTAAAGTTCCTGTCTTAGTATAGTTCGGGCTGCAGACTGCTCTAACTTGTGGCTGTTCAGTGATGCTGAGTGACAGTAGAGAGTAGGAACTGAGGCATTTGTGGGGGTCACCAGGAGCGCCAATGGTCTTCAAACTTCAATAGAGAGGAAGATGCGCAGGAAGAGGATTTCCGTTGCTTTTAGAAAGTAGTTTTTTCTGCAGAGGGGCTGCAATCATGCTCACAGCTCTTGCCCAAGTAGGAGATGCTGAACTTCCAGTCAGTTGTGAGATAATATACTTCTTTTAATGTTAAAACATAAGCTGATTTAAAATAGTATTTTATACAATTATGATATGAATAAGCAGAGACTTACAGTTAATGTGCTGTGTTCAAGTTCCTGAATTAGTACAGTGGTATAAAATTTATTTTCCTTTTAAGATCTAACAGAATTTTATCTTCAAAGATCTTATGAAATGCCAGCTGCAAGCCAAGCCATTTCCTTCTAGTTAGGCAGCCCTCTTAAAAAAAAAAAAAAAAAATCTAATCCCTGTCTATCATCACCTACCCAACCTATTTCAGCCTAGTATTAGCCATGATATGATCGAAACTTTCCCCAGGCCTATCCTTCAAAAAATAAAAAAAAGGAAAAAGAGCGGAGGCACCAAAACAAACCACAGTAGCAAGTGGATAGGAGTCACAGTGAAACATTAATTTGGAGGTGCCAGTGCCAATCCCTTCATCCTAGTAAAGGGCCCAGGGTGCCTGCTTGACCTAGTTGAAGAGATGAACTTGCTGCCCCAGTACTGACCCCTCCTGGCTACTATTCAGGGCAATTCTACTTTATGAATCACATCCCCATAGTATCAGCCAAGATGCTACATCTGAGAGAATGAGGAACTGGTGAGGTATTAGCACGTGTCTACTTTTATTTTCTGTCAAACTTAGGTTTCCAAGCAGGGGGCGGAAATGAGAAGTGAGGAATTACGTGATACAGGGGAAATTCAAATTATTTCTCCAGCTATAAAGTCGGATGTTGTGGCTAAATATACCCTATTATCCTGAGCAGAAGAAAGATTGCCAAATATGTTTCCAAAATTCCTTGGCCTGGCATTCACGGTTATTTAAAAATCAGATGAAACCTGACTTTTCTGCCTTCTACCTTTTCCTCCCTGACACCAACTTTTTCTCATAATCAAACTAGCTTTGTTCCTTTAAACTTCTTTTTCAGGCATTCCTACTCCCCCTTTTACGCCTGTCCTGTGGTTTCTCACTTGGCATTTTTTAAAAGCTCCCCAGCTGGCTCTTGCTCCCAGGGAAGGCTGAGAACCACTGGCTTATCGCAGGCCCAGGTCAATCTGACTTCAGCCACGATGCCTGCCTGGGCGGCTCTGGGCCGCCAGGCACGTCTCCTTCCGCCAAACCCGTCTCCTTCTGCCAAACCTACCGTAGTTACAGGTTTTCAGTCATTGGCACATAAGCATGAATCGCCTTGTGTCATTTCATATTATCTTCTTTCATTCTTATTTAGCACTTTGCCTATTCTTTCCCTTCCTTAAATGTCTGTGTGTCTTAATTCCCCAATTAGAGGCGGAAACCCTGAGAGTTGAATCCCACTGTACCTTCCACTTAGTTAGGGGTCAATAACCATTTTTGATTGCCTGAAAGGGGCCAGAGGCAGAGAAGCAAAGCCAAACCATTATTTTATCCATGGCGGCAACATATGAGCTCCGTGGGAAGGTAGTGTGCCTTGACGGTGCTGTGGGGTGGGGCTCTCACGGTCTGAGGCTTCCTGCTGGGTTGAGGACAAGACAATGTTTAGGAAATTTCAGCAGTTTCTCAATCAATCTTAGCTTCAGCGAGCTGAGTACTTGCGCCAGGTAAACTTTTGCCTCACTTTTGGAATATGGTGTCTTAATTGTGCCTGGTATCAAATCTCACAGGAGCATTGCAACAATCGGAAAAAGTTCAAGTAAGCAATAGAAGTCACTGTGATCCAAGACTCACAATGTGATAAAAGACAGGCTGCTCAGTTTAATTCTGCACAAGGGTGAGGACTGCTGGGTCCTTGGAGGATACTCACCCAGGTCCTCGGGAAACAAGTCAGACAAGCGAGTGGTGTAGGAGTGTTCTCATTGGCTGAACATGCTTCCCACTGACGCCAAGTGAGTACTCAAGAGTAAAAGACAGGAAAGCACCATTTAATAAATGGCATCTTTACTATACTTCTACTCCTGGGGGATGGCGATCATTAAGATAGAATCACTAGTCTCTAATCAAAGCAGAGGGAATTGACTTTCTTCAACAAATAAGCTTTTCATAATGAGCATCTGGTAGGCACAATCCAGAAAAATAAAATCCACCTTTTTTAAAAACAGACAAATAAAACAAGAATAGCTAAGTTCTGGACCTCTTTAACATTTAACATTAAACATCTGCAGTCTCCTTTAACATTCAGCTATGTGACCTAGTTGATCTTTCCTAGAGACTAAGACTTCTGTGACTTTAATGAGTCACTGAGACTCTTTCAGGCTTTAAGGATGCTTTGTGTTTTTCCCTCTATGTGAGAACCTCTGGGTGTGGTTAGTAACTCCTGTGTCAATCAGATTGAAAGTTATCATGTGAGGCTTTTCCCCCATTTCGCTGGTCT
Organism: Eulemur rufifrons; assembly: GCF_041146395.1. Classification (NCBI taxonomy): domain Eukaryota; kingdom Metazoa; phylum Chordata; class Mammalia; order Primates; family Lemuridae; genus Eulemur; species Eulemur rufifrons. The sequence goes on along the minus strand of NC_090998.1, from coordinate 26,446,334 downwards.
CGTCTTCAGAGCCTGCTCTGTAACTTCTGGTAGCATCTGGCTGTACTTTCAGCACACACTTACTAAAATAGCAAGGGCTTAAAATAGGGAATAGATTTTAGAATCCACATTTCATTCATTTTTTTCTTTCCTTTAATCAATCAACAAACACTTCGAAGTGGAAATCTTGTGCCTTCAGATCAGCAGAACAGGTCGGGTAAGAGAGCAAATGTTGTATAACACATCAGGAACACTGGAAATGACCGGACCTGTTTTTGCTGAGACCAAAGAAAATGATACTTTATTTCTATTTGACAGACCACTCTCCACAACCCCTGAAAATCTTCTTAATGATTCAGGTCTGGTAGGGGACCAATAAGCAGCATTTCCTGAACACAGTAAAATGCATAAACTTATACGTCCCCATCCAATGACAGGAACATGGGGTGATTTCCAGAGACAGAAAGGAATGAACACCTCCAAGGGCTGAGTTTCACTGTATAATTCAATGGAGAACCTCAAATTTCTTCATGAAAGCAACAATATAACACATATTTGTAATTATTATGATATTGTAAAGGAATCATCAGTATGGTTCTGTTGAGAAAAAGGACGTTGTAAAAGCATGTGGCCCCTGTGTAGGTGTATAACCCAGTCTCAGTCCAGGCCATTTGTACAAGTTGCTCCCTCTGTTGAGAAGGAACTTCACAAAGTCAGTTCCTGCATCACACTTCAGGTCTCAGCTTAAATGCCACATCGTCAAAGAAGCCCTCCTAACCACCCCGTGTACAGTAAATGAGTCTTCCTTTTTCTGTTAGATTCGCGTCAATTTCCTTCACTAAAACCTATGGCAATTTGTAATTGTTTCACTGCGTATGTACTTTTTGTCAATCACACTATTAGAATATCAGCTGTGGGAAGACAGGGGCCATGTCTTCATTGTCTCTCCAGGGCCAGCTTCGTCCTGGTTTAGAGGAGGTACTTAGAAAAAACTATGTGAAAAAGCTAACAATCTGCATCTATATGGAGAACAAATTTATTTGCATTTTACATAATATTTCTCATTTGCTGCTCTGCCCAAGAAGCAGAAACAAGTTGCTCCAGGTTGTGCTATTTGCCAAGTTATTGATTACAAAACCATTCTGAGTTTTATCACTTTGAGTCCTATTGAAAGACTACATTTTACCTCCAACCTAATTTCTATCTAACTCAGAATCATCTGCAGTTTATGAAGTACTGGTTGTTATAGAATATATATATGTTAAAGAACCCAATTACGTTCTTTACTCCTACACTGAAATACAGTTTTTTATATAGGTAAAACAATATTGTAGGAAATGAAATGGCTTTGGTGACCTCAGAGGTGAAAGATCATACAAACATAATACAATTGCCATGACAGAGATTTTCCCTGGCCCAAGTATAAGACCATTCCCACTAATTAAGATTACATTAGTGATTTCACTCTTGGATGTTTCTCCTATGCACACTGAAGAACCAAGGAAACCTCTCACCTAAGTAATAGGTGGGTAGATGTGCAGCATGAATTGTTTTCCAAACACATCCGTCAGTTAAGTAAATAAATGTTCATTTGAGAATACAAATACTTCCTTGAGAAGTCTAGAGGGTTCTATAATTATCTTCTGAGTATACCCCAACAATTATACACTATCCTTATATTACTTACAGAAAAGAAAATGCAACCATGTGGTCATTTTTGGAACGCAGTACTGAATAAGTAGACTTTGGACCAAATAGATTGTGCCACTCGTCCTTTCTTAACCTTATTTTCATCATTTGTAAAATGATGATAACTCAGGATTAGTGGAAATTAATTAAAATAGTGAATATAAAGTAATTGAAACACTGTAGATACCGACTGAAAGCTAATTCCCCTTTTCCTTAAATTATTATATCAAATAAACACTCCCCCCAAATCCTTGATGTAATATATTATAAATTGTCTACTACTGCAGAGGGAATCCCTTTTCCCTCAAAGTTATCATCAAAAGCCAAGAAGGGACAGGAACGATCAACTCTATTCTGGTGCAGCACTGTCCAAAATTCTTTCTGTGATGGTGGAAATGTTCTATATCTGCACTGTCCACTATGGCAGCCACCGGCCACACGTGGTGACTGTGCACTTAAAATGTGGCTGGTATAACTTGGGACCTGAATTTTTATTTAATTGTAATTAATTAAATTTTAATTTCATATTGTCACATGTGGCTGATGGCTACTGTATTGGACAGTGCAGTTCTTATAAATAATGGGCTCAGGTTTGACCCAGCTATAGCAAAGTCATCATTCACAATTAAAAAGATGAATAATACTATTATCCATGTAGCTTATGACTGACTAATTCATCTTATTGCAAGTCTCACTGTAATACAGGTAAAGTTCTTTCCCCCGAGTCTATTATTTGACTTCTGTTTATGCTCAGGTTTGACCCAGCTATAGCAAAGTCAACATTCACAATTAAAAAGATGAATAATACTATTATCCATATAGCTTATGACTAACTAATTCATCTTATTACAAGATTCACTGTAATACAACTAAAGTTCTTTTCTTGATGAGACTATTATTTGATTTCCATCCCTCTAACTATAGCCTACGTATAGATGAAGAAGGCAGAAATCTCATTTGAGTTAAAGGGACACATTGGTTCAGTATGACTGTCTGAAATCAGGCTCATAAAATTTTCCTTATCCAAAAAGATGATGTGCATATGAAGATGATGTGTGTAGGAAGGAGACCTCAAACTTTCTTTTATCCCTTATTCAGGTGTCTGTATCAAATGTAAATGTATGTTCCCAAGTATATCTAAAGGCCAAGATGTCTATGAGAATTGTGGTTGAAACAGATGTGCATCATGAAGCCCCAAAGGGAAGACTGTAATCCTAGGTGTGCGGGCTCAGGTGGGAATGATGGCAGCATCTGAGAACAGTAAGGGGAATGAGGAAAAATAAAAGGTATCCATATTCATATCAGGAGGAGAGAAAACCCTCAAGCAAAAGTGAAAAAGAGAGACAAGGAGGAAATGTCTTTTGGGTGTCCAAATGGTAGGGGGAGTGGAAGCAGGGCTGTGGCTGGGGTCAAAACATCTACAAGAGACAGGAGAGAGAGAACATTCCAGATTCAGGAGACTGTTCATTGAATACTTTCGGACCATACTTATCTTTGTCACACTTTGCAGTACTGAATTGAATATTGAATACTTTCAGTATTCAGAATACTTTGCAGCACTGAATTGAATACTTTCAGACCACACTTATCTTCGTCACAATTTGCAGTATTGATGACTCTTTCTGCTTTGAAGGTCTATTCTCTTTGTTTCTACACCACCCCTTGATTTCTTCTTACCTGCCTGGTGGCTGCTTCTTAGTCTCCTTCCCAGCTAATTTTTCACTACTGGGCACTTGACATGGTTAGGGGAGGCTGTGTATTCCTTAGTGCCAGGGGGTGTCATTTACACTGTAGAATTCATAAATTCATTGTAAATTCATTATAACGACTTTCTGGCTGTTAGCAGTAAAGGCACCATATGATCTAGAAGTCTTGATTTGGCCCTTAAGAAGGCTATGCTTCCTTTGAAGGCCACCCGAGGCCCTTCTTTGTTTTTATTTTTAATATAGCTACTGATGACCTCATTCATACATAGGACTTCAACTACTCCTTACATGACACTTACAACTCTTGTTACACTACCCACAGCCCAGACTTCTCTTCTGAGCCCTAGATTCATCCCTAATTGGGTTTTCCACAGTTCTACTCAGATGTCTCAGTGGTTCCACCAATACTACACATTAAATAAATGCATCAATCTCCAATCCCGATTATGGACACCACCATCCACCTGGTCACTCAAGCCAGAAACATGAGAATTATCTTCCTCTCACTCCTCACATAAGATGAGTCTATAAATTCTGCCTCCATTCGCCTCTTTTGTGCATGTCCCTGTCACATTCATCCTGTAGGTGCGTGGGACCTCTCTGTGCCCCCCACGAATACTGCCATCTTTTATGTGAATCTCATCCATGCTGCCTCCACATTGCTGTCAGTGGGATGTTTCTAAAACGCATATATTATCACACCCTCTCCCACTGATGTTTCTTCAATTTTTAGGCTTTCTTAATGTGATTGAAGATACAGTTTGAATTCCTGATCGCGGCCTATCGTATGGCATATGTGAGCTGGTCCTTGTGTGCTTTTCCATTTTCAAACTTGACCACTTCTCCTAACATAGATAGGCCTGCACTTGGGTCACACACATTACCTTTGGCTCCCTTAACAGGACCAGCTCAACCAGTGAGACTTGGCCAAGGGCAATGATTGCCGGGGGCAATCATTTCCAAATCTGTCTTCTCCTTCAGATTTTAAGTATCTTGAGAATAGGAATATGATTTTATCTTTGTATCTCCAGCACCTGCCTGGCACCTGGCACTCAGAATAAATGTTTGACAAGTAGATGGATGAACGCAAAGGTCAAAGAGATGGGAAAGGGAGGAAATTAATGAACTTAGGATGCCTCTGGATGATCCTGAGGGCCAGGGAGTGTGAGGAGGTGGGATAGGAAAGGAAATAGTGGCTGTGATGCAGAAAGCACATTGAGGTCTAAAAATAATTCTACTCTTCTCTACCTTTTTAGGTAGAAATGTAGAGTTGATTGCATCATTGTTTCACAGAGGTCTAAGATTTTTATGCTTCAGTTTTTAAAAAAAATCTATGAAAGGAGAAAAATATTTTAAAATGTTAATACTCTAAAGCCTTTGTCCTGAGCATATACCCAAGGAAAAAAGGTCATTCTGTAACAAAGACACACGTACCCGAATGTTTATAGCAACACAATTCACAATCGCAAAGATGTGGAAACAACCCAAATGACCATCAATACATGATTGGATTAGTAAGCTGTGTTATATGTATACCATGGAATATTACTCAGCTATAAGGAATAATGAAGATACGACATCTCTATGGTTCTCCTGGAGAGAGTTGGAACCCATTATATTAAGTGAAGTATCCCAAGAATGGAAAAACAAGCATCACATGTACTCACCAGAAAATTGGTTTCCCTGAACATCACCTAAATACACATCTAGGAACGACACCAATCGGATATCAGACTGAGGTGGGGGGTGGGGGAGGGGATGGGGGTATGCCTACACAATGAGTGCACTGCGCACCGTTTGGGGAGTGGTAACACTTGAAGGTGCTGACTCGGGAAGGGGGGGTGGGGAAGGGAGGGATACATACCTACATGATGGGTGCAACGCGCACTACCTGGGGAACGGACACGCCTGGAGCTCTGACTTGGGGGGCAAGGCAGTACATGGGCAACGTATGTAACCTGCAATTCTGTATCCCCCATAACAATAAGATGAAAAAAAAAAAATTAAAAAAAATAAATAATTTTTCAAGGTCACAAACTAGAAGAAATAAAATTATTGAAGCAAAATCTTTAAAAAAAAAAAAGCCTTTGTCCTCTATAACAAAGCTATGAATATTCATCATAAACATTAAAGGAAAGATGGTATGATATCTAAATGTAAAAGAATAATGGGAAAGAACATGAATACACTGCCTTTAAACAAAACTATTTCAAAATAGTAAGCATAAAAAGAAACTCCCCAAGCATATTTTTCTCTCTTCTATTCTTTTTTCTCCTTAAAAAGTTTGTTATTTTGAAAGTACACAGCTGTTCACAGCTATAAATAAAGAGGCAGCAATGTCACATCTATTTGAAATACATTTAATGTCACCATTGAGCTATGTTGATCATTTGCTATTTGTACAATCCAGAGAGATGAGTTTTGGGTTCATAAAAATGATCTTGTATGAAGTCTGAGATTTTACTTTTTCTCAAGTTCAAATACCTGAGGTGTGTTTGCTTGTTTGACTGCCATATCAACAGACCTGTGAAAGAATACTTCACTTCTTAAATGAACACTTCTAGAGTTTTGGGAGAAGTCATCTCTCTATACCATTAGTTGGGATATAATAAACCATAAGGCTAGAAATTGCATTTTATAATTTCAAATATACACATTTAAAAATGTAATTAATTTAAAAAATCTTTTAGTTTTAAAAGTTTACTAAGTCCATGTTTTGCTTCATTTATATCTTTCTATTATCAGACATGCAGCAGCTGCTCAATTAATACTTAGGCAAATTATTTAATCTTTCTAAGCTTCAGTTTACTCATCAATGAAATGGGATTAATACCCATATCATAAGGTTGTTGGAGGATTAAATGAGATAGTGCTTTGTACTATGCCCAGCACATCATAAACCACTCGATTAAAAGTTGCTATTCACCACATGTACTCACCATCAAATTCAACACCTAAGTGCACATATAGTAATAACATTCATCAGGTGTTGGGCAGATGGGAGGGGGGAGGAGGGGATGGGTATATACACACATAATGAGTGGGATGTGCACCATCTGGGGGATGAACATGCTTGAAGCTCTGACTCAGGTGGGGCATAGGCAATATACATAACCTAAACATTTGTAACCTCATAATATGCTGAAATAAAAAAATTTTTTTAAAAATTGCTATTATTATTTTGTATGTCTGATCCTTATAAGCCTTGGTTAAGGGGCCTTTTTATTCTAAACATATTCCTATAAGACTGTGCATCTTACATTTCGGCTCAAAAAATGGGGTATTAGTTGAATGATACAAAGAGATTCTGAGATAAATTGGAAATTCTATATAAACATAGCCAGTCGATAATGAAAAACTATTCTACCAAGGACTAAGTAGTTCATGAAACAAATTCCTGCCCTTTGAAATGATTTTTAACCTTCTAAAGAGCCTAAAATTAGTATTAAGTAGCATAATGCACATCATAGGTCAAAGGCAAATGTTGCTTCATTTAACACCAAGGATTTTCATTAATTCTCACACAGATGTATAACTCCAAATAGATTAAGAACCACTAACTTAGACTGTTGGAGTCACAGAATCTACTTTGTTCTCCTACTCGTGAGAATATTTAAAATAAACAGTTTAAAGGAAGCCCTTTAAGAAGAGATTTTTTTTCTCTGAATCTTCCTTATATTTGCAGATGTTTTTCAAGTGTATTATGAATCTTGCTTGTTTCTCTTTGAATATATTCTTTTGTTCTGTCCTCAGGAGAACAAAACAGAACAGTTGGTCACAGTCACTCAGAATTGATCTCAACTTTGCTACTTTACTCCTCATGCATCAAATAGTTGTTGATAGGAATTTTGACCAATATTCCACAATACATTATTTTATTTTTAAATGATGGCATGGGAGAATAGGGTCAGTGTTCTGTAATAACATTCAGGAGGAGACTTCATAAGCCACAGAAAGAAGACACTATCATCCAGTCTGTTAAAAAATTGAAAGTGATTGTATTAATACGTGGTGGAGAGTACAGTTTCCTTGGAACACTATAGGTTAAAATTGTCTAATTATACCCACGAAAGATGGGTTTTTCTAACCTGAAGAGATCACCTACAAAGATATGTTCATACCCAGGCTAAAGAGCAAGAAAGACTGGGTCCGAAAATGTACCAAAGTCTCTAATGTCAAAGAACATTTTGAAGAGAAATCCCATGAACAGAAGTAAAGAACAAGTATTTATAGTTTTTTTTTTCCCCCTAACAGTGCTCAAAAGGTAGAGTCACAAAATCCTAATATTCTGTAAACCAGAAAGGCTTACGCTGTCATGGGATAAAGACTCCACTTAGACTTAACCTTATACCATATGAAACATTTCAAGAGGATTCACTGTACTTTGCTCAATTCCACGTTTAAACAATCTTTTTCTTACATATCTGAAGACCCAGTATAAGAAAGAGTCTGACTCTATTTTCTGATGTTTGACTACAGACATCTTTTATGCCTTACCCCTTTTTCTTCCCTTTCTGTCCAACATCAGGACAAGCTAATAAGAAAGCCCAGGGCTCTTCCTTTGTCACTGGCAGTAAGTTCAAATCAATCATGGCAACCCTCACCCCAACCCCGTCCCTTAACCACCATAAAAAGCCCAAAGGCATTTTTTTTTCCTTCTTTCACATCTCTCAAAATATTTTCAGATCAGCTTGAAAGACCTATCCTGTCCTTCACAGAAAGCCTTGCTGGTGTGTGGATGGCAAAATCAGTCTAGAAATCCAAATCACATTTTGGGTAGCAGGTCCATTCCAACTCTGTGGACTGGCCACAGTACTCAGTCAACATGATACTAGAAAGTGGGTCCCTTGGAATGTAGACACAATTGCATTAGTACCAAGGAAGAAATCTGCATCTAGCTTAAACATCATTTATTCATGAATTTGTATACTGAGAATCCATTCCATTGAATCTAATCAATGCTAAAGTGATGCTGAACTGAATTTCCGAACTTGAGAAGTTGATGACTAGCCTTTGGAATTTGATAACCCTTCCAATGGAGTACTAGAAGATACCTTCACTTTTTACTTCTATTAACTATAAGGAAACTCGATTTTATTCCTCTAAGAAATAACAGAAATAAACCTCTATAAGGAAAACTATGAAACACTGAGAAAAGAAATAGCAGAACTTGCAAATAGATGGAAAAATATACCATGCTCGTGGATCGGAAGAATCAACATTGTTAAAATGTCTATACTACCCAAAGTGATCTACAAATTCAATGCAATCCCTATTAAATTACCAACATCATTCTTTACAGACATAGAGAAAATAATTATACAATTTGTATGGAATCAAAGAAGACCCCGTATAGCAAAAGCAATTTTAAGCAATAAAAACAAAATGGGAGGTATTAATTTGCCAGACCTCAAACTATACTACAAGGCCGTGGTTCTTAAAACAGCCTGGTATTGGCACAAGTGCAGGGACACAGACCAGTGGAACACAACAGAAAATCCAAATATAGAACCATCCTCATATAGTCACCTAATTTTTGACAAAGCGGGAAAGAATATACTCCGGGGACAAGAATCCCTATTCAACAAATGGTGCTGGGAGAATTGGTTAGCCACTTGCAGAAGAATGAAACAGGACCCACAGCTTTCACCTCTCACAAAAATCAAATCACGGTGGATAACAGACTTAAACCTTAGGCGTGATACAATCAGAATTCTAGAAGAAAATGTAGGAAAGACTCTTACAGACATTGGCCTAGGCAGAGAATTTATGAAGAAGACCCCCAAGGCAATCACAGCAGCAACAAAAATAAATGAATGGGACATGATTAAACTAAAAAGCTTCTGCACAGCCAAAGAAACAGTCCAGAGAATAAACAGATCACCTACAGAATGGGAAAAAATTTTTGCATACTACACATCAGATAAAGGACTGATAACAAGAATCTATTTAGAACTCAGGAAAATCAGCAAGAAAAAATCAAGCAATCCTATCAAAAAGTGGGCAAAGGACATGAATAGAAATTTTTCAAAAGAAGATATAAAAATGGCTAACAAACATATGAAAAAGTGTTCAACATCTCTAATCATCAGGGAAATGCAAATCAAAACCACAATGAGATATCACTTAACCCCAGTGAGAATGGCCTTTATCAAAAAAACCCAAAACAACACATGTTGGCGTGGGTGTGGAGAGACAGGAACACTAATACACTGCTGGTGGGACTGCAAACTAGTGCAACCCCTGTGGAAAGCATTATGGAGGTATTTTAAACAGATTCAAGTAGACCTGCCATTTGACCCAGCAATCCCATTACTGGGCATATACCCAAAGGAAAAAAGGTCATTCTATAACAAAGGCACGTGTACCCAAATGTTTATAGCAGCACAATTCACAATAGCAAAGATGTGGAAACAACCCAAATGCCCATCAATACATGATTGGATTAGTAAGCTGTGGTATATGTATACCATGGAATATTACTCAGCTATAAGGAATGATGAAGATACGACATCTCTATGGTTCTCCTGGAGAGAGTTGGAACCCATTATATTAAGTGAAGTATCCCAAGAATGGAAAAACAAGCATCACATGTACTCACCAGAAAATTGGTTTCCCTGATCATCACCTAAATACAAATCTGGGAATGACACCAATTGGACATCAGACTGAGGTGGGGGGTGGGGGAGGGGATGGGGGTATGCCTACACAACGAGTGCATTGCACACCGTTTGGGGAGTGGTAACACTTGAAGGTGCTGACTCGGGAAAGGGGGGGTGGGGAAAAAAATATGAAACTATTGTTTTTAACTTGCACTGTTCACTTAATAATTTATCATGAATATTTCCCATATTATTTCATATCATTGTACAAGAAATAATGTATACATTATGAGGACATACTGTATCTAACAAGATATACTGTTAGACTCTTTGAGTCTGTAAAACTAAATGGAAAAAAATATATATATATAATAAAAAAAAAAATAAAATAAAAAAAAAAAAAAAGAAATACTCCATTTGAAGAAACAGTTCTACATTAGAGAGAGCAAACTTAAATGCCTTCAGGGGCAACAGTTAACCTAGATGGAGAGAGGAAGAGAAAATTGATGTGCCAAGATTTTATATTGCAATCCAGAATAATCTGTCTCTATTACACGATTGAAACACTGTACTGTGTTTTAAAAGGCAATATAACCACTCCACACCAATTAGAATGCCTAAAATCTAGGACATAGACAACACTAAATGACGGTGAGGATGTGGAGCAATAAGAACCCTCATTCATTGCTGGGGGAATACAAAATGGTACAGCTACTTTGAAAGATAGTTTGGCAGCTTCTTCTAAAACTAAATATACTCTCACCATAAAATAGAGCAATCATGCTCCTTGGTATTTACCCTAAAGAGTTAAAAACATATCTACACAAAAACCTGCACACAAATGTTTATAGCAGATCTATTCATAATTGCCAAAACTTGAAATCAACCAAGCTGTCCTTTGGTGGGTGAGTGGGTAAACTGTGGTACATCGAAACAATGGAATATTATTCATTGCTAAAAAGAAATGAGCTATCAAGCCATGAAAAGACATGGAAGAAACTTAATAGCATATTACCAAGTGAAAGAAGCCAATCTCAAAGGGATACATACTGTACAATTCCACTTATATGACATTTTGGAAAGGGCAGGATTATGGAGGCGGTAAAAAATCAGTGGTTGATAGGGGTTGGGGTTGAGGGAGGAATGAACAGGTAGAGCACAGAGGATTTTGGAGGCCATGAAACCACTGTGTGATATTATAATGGTGGATACATGACATTATACACTTTTCCAAACCTATGGAATGTACAACACCAAAAGTGAACCCTAGTGTAAATTACAGATTTTGGGTGGTGAGGATGTGTCAATGTAGATTCATCAATTTGAACAAATGTACCACTCTGCTGTGGGATCTTGATAATGAGGGAGGCTCTGTGTGTGTAGGGAAGGGGGATGTGGAGATTCTGTACTTTCCTCTCAGTTTTGCTCTAAAAAAACAAAAAAAAAAAAAAAAACACCAAACACAACACAACAACAAAACGGCACTGCACTGCAAGGCCAGCTTTGCTATAAACTAAGGTGGAAAAGTTGCATAGCTAGGAGTATAAGAATTTTAACCACATTGTTAACAAATCCTCTGATATCTGCAATGTACATAACTTACACACTTGTATATAAATGAAAAAAGTGTCAACAAAGGAATTAAAAGGAACTAAAGCCTTTATTTTGACTCTCTCTTGATTTCCATTTCCCCTTTCATTTTTATTTATGTCAACCTCATGCTTCATTACTATTATAAAAACTGTTGTTCAATTTATGGACCTCACCCCTTAAATAAATTTAGACATATTAGCTGATATTGGTATTTCATGCACAAGTGCAACATTTTATGGAAACTTTGAGCTATTTGATAAACATATTAGAAATATTATTTGCTGAACTAGAAACCTGCAAATACACAAAGGGTGTTGAATGAACCCAAAGGTTTTGGGAAAGTTGGGTAACAACATCTGTCACATGGAAAATCTTAGGGATTAAAGGAGATTGCACACATAAAACATCCATCATAGTGCTCAGCACACAGGAGATGCTTTATAAATGTTAACCCCTTTCTTTTCTAGTTAGCCTCCTTGGCTCCTTTGGATTTTAGTACTCTGAAACCTTGTAGAGGCTTCATAAGCCTGATAGTTCATATTTACTCAGAATATTCAAATTTGCACAATCATAAAGGAAAGTTTAATTGATTTAATTTGAGGAGGTGCCATAATAAAACAATGGGGGGAATTATTTTAATAACCATGAATAACCATAGTGTGTTATTCAGTCATTTTTGAATTTGATGCGATGGAGGAAGTGAGAGAATTAATGATGGTTATTTCTCACACATGGCTACTCACTGTCCATGGCTATTCCTCTCCTACTGCTTTCTGAAAGCCACAGGAAATCTACCTGCTTAGAGGCTCTAGCCAAAGTCCTCATCAATCAACACAAATTGTCAGGCAACTGACTTCCTGATAAATAAGAGTCCTCTATTTACTTTAAAAGAGTAGTTGTCTCTATTTAAGAATTCGTTACCTAGCCTTGAAAAGCATTGTTACAAGCTAATTCTGCAGAAATAACCTCTGATGCTAGGAGTGGATGAGATTCTGAAAGGAATCAAGCTTTCTACTTTCTCCTTCCCAAACAATCTTTAGTACAAGTTACTTTCCTTGAAAGCCTAAAACTAAGCTGCCTAGAAACACCAGGTAAATGCAACAGTCTGTTAATGCAGCTTATGGTTGAACATGTAAGTGTATCAAAGGTCAAGTTTCAGTTACAGTTCCCATAGCAATTGTAACTTGGCCACTTAACACTTGAACAATAACCATCCGTGGAGTATCCACAAACAGATACTAGGAGCTCTGCAGCTCTGTTGAAAGTTTTGGCTATCATGTTGCATTTGTTTTTGGTATGTTTACACACAGCAGTATTTCACAAGCAACATACTTAACTTCTATCAATGAAAGATCTTCAAATTGGCCTCAGTGGTGATGGCTTTAGCCATGTGTAATCTTGCAATTGTTCATGTCAGTTTATAGCATTAGAAATGTGTCCTTACATTTTTATGGAGAAACACTTGTAGCAAATCCTGGGTGAGCTGGAACACTGTTCTTACACCATGGTGTAAGTTAGAAAGTTAAGGAGCATTCAGCACTCAGCAAATGAATACAAAGGAGGAAATGTATAAAAATTAAGGGTAGAACGCTGAGAAGTGATGGGCCCAAAGCAGAGGGTGAGGTTTTATGGAAACTACTAATTAAAACAACAATGGAAACATTGGGTAAATTTTGTTTTAAAAGCAGAAGTATAAATCAGTTTTACAATGCACTTAGCTGGAGAACTAGAAAGAAAATAAACAGTTTCATAGTCAGATAAGAATCACTCCCTGTACCTGTCTTCTTCATAGTCAAAGGTCATTATAGTAACTGAATATCATTCTAGAGTCACAATGGGAGACGGAATGGCCAGTCTACTGTCAAAGAGAAGGAAATGATTCTGGAATAGCTAGAACATAATTTTCCATAATCTAGCAAATTATGGTTTATGGGCCAAATCTAGCCTAATCCTGTTTTTGCGAATGAAGCTTGATTGCAACACAGCCAGGCCCATCAGTCTGCATGTTGTCTGTGGCTGCTTTCACGCTATAATTCAAGGCAGAGGTGAGTGACTGTGAAAGAGATCATTAAGTTGGCAAAGCCTAAAATATTTACAGTAGGGACCCTCACAGAAAAATCAGCCAGAAAGCTTAGACAAAAGCAGACATATAGATACATTGTTCAGATTATACAACTCTCTATTTTGGTTGAGAAGAAATGGACACACACAAAAACATACATAGACTAGAAAAGACCATTTATTTTACTCTGTTCTTAGGACATACAGTTACCAAATCCCAGCCAACTGACGGATAACTCATTCCCTTAAATTTTTCTGACAAGATGATATGATTGCCTCTTTTTCATAATTTAAGCCACTGATGTATAGGCTCAATATACTTCAAAATCTATGTCTTGCTGGAGTTAAAGACATAACATTCAAATTCATATGTCTTATATTTAAAATCCAAATAAAAAATATATATCTGTATGTATTTATAGTCCTTACTTCAGGGGTATTTTAATTGAAAGCCAAGTAGAAATCAAAGATTTATGAAATATTTATGAAAAATAATTATATAATACCCCAAGCAAAATGTTATCATTTAATAACCAAGCTCTAGAGAAATGATAACATGGATAAAATGGTTATACTCAATACAGCATGAAAGAATGCCAGAAGGAGCTTAGTAACACATAAAACAGATCTTGTAAAAAAAAAAAAAAAACCAAATGAGTTAAGACATAAATACTTTTATTAGCTGGAGGAAATATGAGAATGCTTATGGAAGTCTCAACCAGGAAAATTTAGGCAAATATCACTACCAAAAGTAGAGCCCTAAGAAGAACTAAGGCATATAAAAGTATGACAAGAAAGGCTGGACACATGTGCTCAGGTACTGTCCTGTATGGACAATGAAAGCAATTAGGGCAAATGGCAAAGAGATTGCATATTTTTCAGAAAAAAAAAATAAGTCAAGCCTGGAATTATAAAATGGGCAAGTTAGTTTCAAACCTAAAAAAATACTCAAGTGACTCATGCAGAAATCAATTTGCAACTGCTTATAAGACCAGAAGATACAAAATAATAATGAACATGGCTTCGGCTTTCTGCAAAACAGTCTGTCAGACTAATCTCATCTCTTTCTATGACACAGTGACAGGAACAGTAGATAGAGTCAGCTGAGGTTCTTCACTCGGCGGCTTATGATATACGTCTGTAAGAAAGACACACGATCTCCTGGAGCTACCATATGGGGGCCACTAGCTACATGTGGCTATTAAGCACTTGAACTGTGGCTGGTCTGAATGGAGATGTGCTGTTAAAAGTGTAAATATATACCAGATTTTGAAAACCTAGCACAACCAAATCATGACATATCTCATGATAATTTTATATTGACTATATTAATATTAAATATGTTGAAAGGATAATGCTTTACATATACAGGGTTAAAGAAAATACATTGTTAAAATTAATCTCACCAGGTGAAAAATATTTTAATGTGACTATTAGCAAGTTTAATATGACATGTGGCTTGCATTTACGGCTCACATGATATTCCTATTTGCTAGCACTGCCTGATAGACTGTGCCAAACTCACTAGATTATGGAAAAATTTCTTATCCTACACAAGCATCTGTTTCTCCTTCTATGTAAGAGGGGGCGAGGAGGTTGAGAGGCTGAGAGGGGAGGATGGGGGCAGGACAATTATTTTTTGGGCAGGTGTGTCCCCTGCATTTTGAAGCATGTTTAGCATTTCTAGGTCCCACCAACTAATGCTCCCCTACCTCTAGCCCTAACAACCAAAAATACCCTTCTAGTATTTGTAATACCCCTGGGGTGGGGTGGGGTGGGGTGGGGTGGGGAGGGGGATATCAAACCACGTCAAAAACCAACAGGCTCAAAGATAGCTAATGTCCTTCCCAGTGCTGAATTTTTATGATTCTCTAGTGCAATTTCATAAAACTCCCCTTTTTGTCTTGATTTTATGAAAATTACTTTTTTATTGATGTATTTACCCAATGTCTAATGACAGCCTACTTGAGGGCTGAACTACAAAATTATTCTTAGTGTTGACCCTGTATTAATGTTCTAAGTTTGTATGAAGTTTATTTTCCTAGGATTCTAGCACTTAACACCTGCTGCTTTCTATTTTATTCATTTGTATTCATGTCTTGTGCTCCAAGCAGGATCATAAGCTCTGATGGCAGAAACAGTTTCTTACATAAACTTTCTCTCCCATAACAAATGAATAATAGATACTAGTGAAGTAAAGGGATCCAGTGGACAGGATAGCTTTCTGGATTGACTTAGAATCTGGTGTTATTTAATATTTTCGGCAGTGACTATGGTGGTGAAATATATCATTCATTTGAAACTTAACCATATGCTGTCTTGTGCAGCATAAAAATTTCAGACTTAAATTTGATTGTCCAAACTAAACAGAATTTGTTGAGGGCAGAGAATTATGTCTTCTTGTGGTAATAATTATCTTTAAAATTAACTGCATATTATCATATACATTTTCTAATTTAGGAATTGAAAGAACCATATAAAACAGACATTATTATCTCTATTTTACCTAAAAGGAAACTGAGGTTTAAGAAGGTTGGCAACCTGATGATGGACATGCCAGAATTTGAACCCAGAACTTGTACTCAGGCCATCTAATGCCTAGGCTCATGGTCTAGTTACCTATTCCTACTGAGAATTTAACACAGGAGAAATGGATTTTTACAGCTGAAGGAGAGATTTAACTGAGCCTCACAAACTTTGAGGGTCAGAGTGATATACTAGAATATGCCACCAAAGGTTAAAAAAACTCTCTCTCCAGGAACCTTTAAGAACAAAGATGATAGATCAACCTTTACAATGGATCTTGGGAACCAGCCCATGTAATTTATCACAGTGCGAACAGTGAATATAATTCAGAAGAAGTGCAGATCTTGGACTCCGAGTGGTATTTAAGAATTCAGCGATGATTTAACTTGCCTACAGCTTCTTTATTTAAAGCCTGACCTAATCTCTCCTAGAACTGTAGATCCAAATTGATTTCTGTGGCCTGGATAGATAATTATCCCAGTGGAATTATGTAAGATCGTTTACAGAGGATCTCAGCCTCTCAGAGATTTTCTCCCTTTGTGTTCATATTTTTTTTAATCGAGGTGAAATTCACATAACAAAAAACAAGTCATTTTAAAATGATGTATTTTGTGTTATGTGGTAGGATTTAGTACATTCACAATGGTATGTAAACATCACCTTTATCAAGGTCTAAATCTGTGTTAATATTTGAAGTTAAGACAGTTTTAACATTTTTAAAAGTTTTCTAAAAAAATAATGAAGTGGTACAGATTCTGGAAATCTGAAGGTTTCTAATAAACATTCATTTGGAATTAAAGTAGCCATTTACTCCACGAATGATACATGCTTGTGTTTGATATCTGAATGATAATGAAATAAGTTAGAGTGTACGGACAGCCAAGGCAACACACTGCCTAGGGAATGTCCTGGGGAAAAGTCCTACCTCTTCATTTCAGCTTCTGGAGAAACACGAAAGTTACATTACAGAATACTACAGGCACATGTCAGAGAATTTGGTTATTGTTAACTGTAGAAAATTCAGTCTTTATTGGGAAAGGATGTATTCCGGATGTATTTGGAAAGTATAATTAACAGGACAGATGGTGAGGTGGATATGCCACTGAAGGAGAGGATGTTGTCAAAGATGACCCTTAAAATTTAGGCTTTCACTCTGTTTTGAAGTTGTTTTCTTACTATTTAGGGCTTTGTCTCATGTTCCATTGGTTGTATACGGTATATATTCCATCTTTTGCAATTTTTCCCCATAGTACAGACTTGGGAAATTATTTTAATTTTGCAATAATGGACCACTGCATATGTCACAATTCATTTTTTTCAACAGTGTTAAAGACAAGAGTTACAGGGACCCTTTGAAAGTGTTAGATATAGTTACCATTGGCAAAAATTTTCTTATTCCTGAATTGATCATTGATTTGTGATTCTGCATTTCCATGTGGCTTTTGATATAATTGCCTTCTAATTGCTGTAGCATTTCTTTTTATTCTGTTTTATTTCATTTTGGCTTTTTTGCTGTGTTGCTCAGGCTGGAGTGCAGTGGCTATTAATAGGTGCAATTATGGCACACTATAGCTTTGAACTCCCGGGCTCAAGCAATCCTCCCATCTAAGCCTCCCAAGTAGCTGGTGTGCATCACCCTACCTGGTTGCTATAGCATTTCCTTTATAAAACTACTGAGGGGGAAGCTATGCCAAATTTGAAGGATATCTTCTAACAACCTTGCTACCCTATTTTCTTCCCCTATCCCCACGAAATAAATCCTAAGAAAAAAAATTCAGACTTTCATACTGAATGGCTGGTGATAGCTTTCACATGGGCAAGGAACTCTAGAAGAACACTAGTTTTGGAAGGAAGAGCATGAGTTTGATTTGGGCTAGGTTCAGTTTCTAGCCTCTTTTAGACAGCCAGATGAGTTAGGAATACAGAGGAGTTGTTTGGATAGTAGATTGTAAGTTACCAATACATAGCTGATAGTAATCAAATTGTAAATGAAATTGCCAAGAAAGTTGGAAAAGAAGGCCAAGGACAGAATGTTGAGAAACCTTTAAAGACTGGATTACTTGGATTAGCCAACAGAAAACCTTAAGAATGAGCAACTAGAGAGGCAGGAGGAAAACAAGAGTGTATTGTCCTAAAGGCCAAGTAGAAGAGGAATTTCTAAAAGAAAGTACTGGAGAAGAGTTGAATACCACTGGGAGTCCTGGCTGAATGAGGACTGGCATGCAATCGGACTTAGTGGCGTGATGGTTCCTGAGAGTTGACTTTAGTGAGACCCATTCAGTGGAGTGAGGGAGAAACAGGAATAGAGGCCAAATTGGGATGGGTCAAGGAGCCAATGGAAAGTAAAAAAAAAAAAAAAAAAATAGAGGCAATGAGTAAAGATCATTCCCTCTGAAAATTTCTGCTGAAAAAGAGGAGATAGACAATAGCTCTGGAAGGAAGAGGTATGAAGGGAGGTTGGTTGTTTTTATTTTCTTCTTTGTTTGCTTTTAAAATGGGGTATTTTGGAACATTCTTAAATGCTGTTGCATAGAATCTAGCATTGGGGGAAATGTTGAGATTAAAGCATAGAAAAGATAATCAGGGTGTAAAATGCCTGAAAAGGCAGGAGGAGATACATTTCGAGACCAGGTGAATGGATTTACCCTAGATTGGAGGAAGGACAGCTCCTCTGTTAACAGCAGAAAGTAAGGAGGAACTGATGGGTGTAATTGCAATTCAGTTCGTTATTCTGGTGGGAGGCAGTTTCTCCCTACTCTCTTCAATTTTTTCTGTGAAGTCAGTCATGTTTTAAGAGTAAAGGTGGAGAAGTGCTAACAAGTGAAAATTGAAGTGGGTGATCATGCTGACCAGGGAATTTACTGTTGTCATTGCTGTTGCTTTGGTAATTTTGTAAGTTGAAAATTTGAGGTAGAAGCATATTTTCCATAGGATATGTTCTCCTAAGAAAACTGACTAGCTTTTTAGAAAACTCACAAAAATCTGCCTAACTCATAATGTAGTAAAAAAATAATATTAATGATATTATTTCAGCTTTAGTGACTCAAAGTAGGTATTCAATAAATACTTTTATTAAAAAAAGAAAGAAAGAAATTCAATTGTTAGTGGGTAACTTTGTGCATGAACTTCTAAAAGTCTGTTTCTCTATTTTTCCCAATTGTTACATGATACATTTGAAAAATTGTAAGAACAAGATAAATACTCATTAGTGAGTCAAATAAAAAAAAACAAGGAATTCTATATTTTATAGATAAGTACATAACAATGAATATTTAAGGATAATAAAACTAGACACAATAGGTTTTTATTATGTAAAAATATATATGCTTGAGAAAGATAGAAAAAGGCGCTGTCTTCCTTCTTTCACACTAAAAATATAAGGAGAGGATATGTCACAAACTGCTACTCTTTCTGTACACAGAAGGATTAGTAAATGAGAAAACCAAATGATTTCTCAGGTAATCCAGAGATTTCCAAGCCTTTGTATTTTGTGGGTATAAATGGAAGTCAAGGGTGATTTTATAGAGGATAGATACAAAGAAAGATAACTCATCGATTAACACATGTGATCTTAGGAAAATGCATGTGATTTGAAGAGAAGAAAGATTCCCCAGATATCTCTCCCACAGAAGTCTTCCTTGGGGCCTAAAAATACCATCAGAAACAATGAAGTCTCTGGTTAAACTGTAAATACGTGTTCTGGAAGGGAACTAGTTTAAGAGATTGGTTTAGTAGGTCCATGAGTGAATGAATAAATTCAGATAAGGGAATTCCATCAATGTCAAGGATGTGGGGCAGAGTCCAGTTTGGAGGATTAGTCCCTAAGCAGCATAAGGGAACTGGAAACCCACCTTGAAGGAAGCAGAGCTCAGAGGCATTCTGAACACCCTTGAGTGTCTCTATGATCTAGTCTAAAGTAGATGGTACTGGACTTCTTCATATAATCATTTAGTCATTATTGCTCCACAAAACATTTCAGGTATGATGAGCAACATTTCCTGTATTGGGAAGTGATATCATATTTTGCTTTGTTTTGTTTTGGATCAGGAAAAGTGATACATCTACAGCTTCACATAAGCGTTCTCTTATTATTTCACCAACAGTGAATGTGCCTTTAGCTTAGGTGCACCCAGCACACCGTCTGCTGGTGATACTGACTGAGTCTTTGAAGGAAGTTTGGCTCTTTTGAAACTGGTTGATTTCAGCTTTTCTTGACTGATTTTATAAACGGCTGTCTCAAAGTTCTTCTTAAAGAGAATTTTCCATTGCAAATATGAGATAAACACCAATATTCATACTCCTCAGCCCACCTACTTTGAAAGGCATGTTTTTTTCCATCAGCTACTTTTCTCTTCTTGGCAGTAGTCATAGCAGAGTTTTAAATTTTATATGGAAAATGGCCCATCTCATTCCTATCAACAATGATCCCTGCAGCAAACCTCAGTATCTGACTGATGCAATCGTAGCTTATAACTGATTAATTGATTCAGACACTGAATCACTAAAGTGGAGCAGACAGATGGGCGAGGCTGCGTTTGGGTCTCAGCTTTTTCACTTATAATAAGAAAAATGTTCCTGAAATTAGATCATACAAGCTAGAATGGCCACGGATTGCCTATCAAGAATCTGAGCAGACAGCATCACAGGAGTCTTATTCTGATAGGCCTGGGTACGAATCCTGACTCTGGAAAGTACTTATCACATCTGCACTTCAGTTGTCTTTTGTTAAGTGGCGATCATGCCTGGTTTGATGTTTTGTTGTGAGGCTTAAAGGGGATGTATGTAAACATCCTGGCATCGAGATGCAGCAAGTGGCTGAGTGGAAATAAAGTCTCTAAACTACCTAGCTCAAAATTGCACACACAGGAGAAACTTAACACATGTTGGCTTCCTTCCTCTTTCCTTTTCCCATTGAATATCTCATCAACTTTCTGAATACTGACATCAGGATTCAGATGCAATGCAGCTCAAAGATTGTTATGGGCTGAATGTGCTCCCCCAAAATTCAAAATTCAAACATTGAAGTCCTAACCTCCGGAACCTCAGAATGTGACTGTATTTGGGAGACAGGGTCTGTACAGAGGTTATTAAGTTAAAATGAGGTCATTAGAATGCGTCCTAATCTCATATGGCTGGTGTCCTTATAGGAAGAGGAACACAAACACATAGAGGGAAGACAATGTGAAGACACAGGAAACAGATGGTTGTATACAAGCCAGAGAGAAGCCTGGAACAGATCCTTCCCTCATAGCCCTCCAAAGAAAACAACCCTGCCAACACCTTGATCTCAGACATCGAACCTCTAGAACTGTAAAAAAAATGCATGTCTGCTGTTTCAGCCAGTTTGTGGTACCTTGCTACAGCAGCCCAAGCAAATTCACCCTGTGAAATAGACAGAACATTCAACAAACATGTAAATCAAGCCATCTATTGTCAGCAAAGAAAGCTATCTTTTCAGTAACTTATCTAGCAGAAGGTTTGTCTAGTTTCATATCCTGTACTACAAGAGGCAATATCAAAGAACCTGGGCCTTACCATACAAGAAAAACAAAGTTTTTGTTCCCTTATTTTTTTTTTTTTTTTAAAAATCTAAACATTTATTTTACAGGCATACTTTAAAAAACAATTACTACTTAATGTAAGTTTTAAGAACATAAAAGAATGGCAGCATGAAGAATGAAATTTACTGAGAATTCTTTGTCATAATTATTTTTGTTACAATTGTTACGATACACCTGCATCTATTTAAGAACACTGTTTCTGAAGACCATTAATTTTACACTGACTATCAGATGAAAATCATGAGTTTAGTCTTCATATAGCAGACCATGAGCATGTGTTTCATAGGACAGGCCATGGATTACATTTGTAATTTTCAAGGCAAGGTGTGGATTATCCACTGTTTTTGTATTGCCATTGAGATCCTTCACATTAGCAACACAGGTACATGAAATTTTCCTTACTTGTTTTTGCATGGTTCTTGTTCATAACGACAATTCGTCTCCTGGACAGAATATATAGTTTCTGAGTTTCTTAGGCTTATATTATAATTGCTATTTAATTATAAAGTTGATAATTACATGTAATCCTCGGGAAATCTTGGTACATATCTATAAAATGGGGATAACAATACCTTCTAGGGCCCAGAGCAAATGCCTGCTTGAGAGTTTGTTCAGCTTTGAAATCTATGAATGTGTGAATTTGATTATAGTTCAGGCTACTGTTAGAGTTATGTAATTTCAACATATTCAACCTGACACCCATTTTTATCATTTGAAAATATCTTATTACTTCTCCATCTATAGGAGAAAACCCTAGGATAATAGGGTTTTCCTATATTAGCCACAGGAAAATTGGTTATATCCCAATTTTTAGCTGGAAAACTCTGCCACTGGCAGAATTCTCAGTGACATCATTCTTCTATTTAAATTTTTTCCATGAAGGCATTTGTAGAATATGTTCTAGTAAAATCATAAACAGAAGCAGAAAAGAGCATCCCTTAAAAATTTCTAATCAAAGCCATAGCCACAGCCAACTCTCTGTTATTTGCCCTGTAGATTATTTGGAATCTACAAGTCCCCACCTGTATTGTTACCCTGGATCCAATACAGCTGGAATAGACTGAAATAAGACTGATGAAATTTGGGTCAAGTGTCTGAAAGTGTGGGTATAGATCCAAAGGCATTCAATTATTATCTTTAAATGATTTGGCTCCATTCATTGTTGCATCATTCATAGGAGTCCTTTAGGCTCCTAATCTGGGTTATTTTGAATTGACTGCACTGAATAAAGATCTTTGGCTCTAGATAAGACTGGCCATTGCTTCATTGTGTGAGGTAAGAACTGGGTGTCAGTCATTCTTGTTTAACCCAGGTGATAAAGCATAGGAGGTCAGCAATGCAAAATGAAATTCACTGGTAGTTTATTAAAGCATACTAAGTCAACCAATAATTTCTGCCTCTTCCATAACCAAACACATCATATTTTCTCTGTAAAAGTATCCAGTTGATTTATTTAGTTTCCTTTTCTTGCTATTTTTCCATTCCACTGTTGTGTGTTCACATTGCCCAAGTGAACACAGAGCAGCTAAGGCCGAATCAAAACAGTCAGGAACACAGCCTAAATGATTACACACTGGATTCAAGATCTGGGGCAAGGGGAACACATTCAGATTTTGGTTATATTAGAGTCTATAGCATCATTTCCTCAGCCTCTGTTGTAAGCCATTGTATTATTTCAACTTTTTGTCCAAATATCATGACAGTTGTTAATATAAGCATGACAGTTTTAGCTATAGCTCTTATTTCATTTTCTTCTAGAAGGTGTTTCAGATGGTTCATCTAAACTTCATTTTCTCTAAATGAAAATGATGTGGGTTTTTATTTTTCCCCCTGAAAGAGCTTTCTCTTTTCCGGGTTGAAAAAAATAATGCAAACCAAATAAAAATGTTCAAAATGTTGTCTTTGCCACTGGCAAATGACCTGCCTGCTTTTGCCCTTCTCATTCAAACTCAGCTGGAATTCTGATAACTGGAATATCACAGGGCTTAGTGGCAGGCCAGTAGCCACACCACAGTTAGGAAACTAAGAAAAATAAAGGAACACCTTGCATTAATATAAATGATTATGTTTTGCAATTATTGAAAAACAAGTATCTTTTCTCTACTAGAAATTAAATCTTTACTTTAAACAAAGTTGCTAAGCATTTCCCTAAAACTTTCAGATGAAGAAAGAGCAACTTGGGGAGCTTAAAATTAAAATTTGATATTGAAGATCTTCAGAAATTACCTCCTATGTTTAGTGCGTTTGAAAACTCACCTAACAAGTACATAGTGTTATAAAACTATAGGAGAGCAATATTTAAAATTTCCATCCTTTATAGTTTCATAAACTAAGGTCGCCTAAGTTGTTAGCCTTGATATTAAATTTTGGGTACTTTATTTTTCAATTTTTACACTAGCCTTTTTGTAAGATGAATACTAAATTATTTTAAGTAGTAGTTTGAATTATTTTCTATTAATTTCTTTCTGAGCCTGTTCTTTAGAAATGAACTTTTGAAACACCTAGACATGCACCAATCAGGAGGCCTCAGAGGGCTCAGTCCATCAGTGAACACCACCTACTCTCAGGCCCCAGAAATGAGCTGCCCAGGAGTATCATCAGGGTAGCCTGACACTTGCTAACAGTAAAAGGTCCCTCACCTACCGTCACCATGTCATAAATCTCAGCCATTTATGTCAACAGAGGCAAGGGTTCATCTAATTGCACTCTCTCCCTTTATGAAACAAGAACCAAAGTTCAGCAACTCCCAATCAGCATCTGGTTCAAGTCAGCATAAGCTGTACAGGAAAGACTTCCCTGGCATCAGTGTTTACTCCTTGATGGGAATAAGACCACTGGGGCTTAGGGACCCCATTTCTGAGGCGTTCTACTGAGAAAGGGGAGGGAAGGAACTCAACCTGGTGGTTTCTAAGAGTTGCAGCCTGGGCCCCTTCTCTCAGGCTGACATTTTGCAATCTTCCTTTACAGCTGTAAGTAGCTTTCATGTCAAGCCGCCCTGCAGCTTTTTAGGCATGAGGCCCCTCAGGCTTTAAGGTGGGGGTCTGCTCTGCTGTACACCCAGATCGCTGGAATATCCCCCCAACCAGGCAGTTAACTTCTGCCCTTATATCCGGCTCCTGCTCAGGCAGCGTTCCTTCACCCCCTCTCCTCCCGCGGCCTCAGAAATGGGGTCCCTAAGCCCCAGTGGTCTTATGCCCATCATTTCCCCTTCACTTTGCTGCGAGTTGTTTTCCTACTTGGGGATCAGGTTGTTAGTCTAAGCAAACAAATGAGACTGCGTTGTGATTGGAATACCTCGCAGTTTTGTGTAACTCCACATTTGTATAATGAAACAAAGTTTCCTTGGAAAGACATTAAAAAAAACATTTACTGACTCAAGGAAACCTGTCAAGTGAAATTGGAAACTTACAGCGGGAAATTATCAATACTTTCCGTCAAAAATTTGATCTGCTTTCAGAAACCGATGTAATTGATACTTATACCAATTGTTACAATTTGCTTACTCATAGTCTAGAAGCAGCTACGAAGACAACAGGAACCCAAGACCGAAGGGTGGCAGTGATGGCGGTGCAGCTTCATGAACTCGCAGCAAAGAAAAAAGGGGGAAATGATGGGAATAAGACCACCGGGGCTTAGGGACCCCATTTCTGAGGCCGCAGGAGAGGAGGTGAAGGAACGCTGCCTGAGCAGGAGCCGGAGATAAGGGCAGAAGTTAACTGCCTGGTTGGGGGGATATTCCAGCGATCTGGGCTTACAGCAGAGCAGACCCCCACCTTAAAGCCTGAGGGGCCATGATCATGTCTAAAAAGCTGCAGGGCGGCTTGACGTGAAAGCCACCCATGGCCGTAAAGGAAGATTGCAAAATGTCAGCCCGGGAGAAGGGGCCCAGGCTGCAACTCTTAAAAACCACCAGAGTGAGTTCCTGCCCTCCCCTTTCTCAGTAAAACGCCTCAGTTAATGGGGAGCTAACCTCCCAATAGGAAGTACTAAGCTCTTTGTTCCTCAATCGAATGAGCCATAGCCGCTGAGTTCAGAGATACTATCTATACATACCTTAAGGCGTAGTTGTGCCTAGTAAGGAGCTATGTGTTCCTGCTTCTATAAAAGACTAGCTAAGACATCTTGTGACTATTAGGGGAGACTTGAAACTTCTACACATTGTAACCCACGAGGTTTTCATGTGAAATCATTGTAATCTATAGCATGAAAAAGAGAATAAAAACGGGTGCTGGATTTCAGTCAGTGCCACCTGGCTCATGAGAATGACGGTGGTCCCGTGATCTTCCCCCACACCCTTTCACCTTACTTTTTGTGTCTGTGTCTTTGTCTCTCCCATCTCTTGCAGCGTACACTGCCTGGGGACCGGTTATATTGGGGGCATTGCAACCCCACCCCCCCATAACTCTTGACTGACACATTTTCAAGAGCCCACCTTCTGGTACTTTCTAGAATTCTGCATAAAGAAAGCATTTGTATATCATCTGTGATAATAAAATAAAAATAAATATGCATTTATTTTGACTACACTTTATTTATGATGTACCATCTCTCCAAGAATTTCATATTGCTAACTGATAATTAGGAGTTTTTTTTTTCACAGTTCCCATCACTATCCTTAAAGTTCTTGTTCCCTACATAAGGTTTAACATTTAGTGCTCTGATAATATGTCTAGTTGTCAAAGCAATGAGTTATGGTCCCATTTTCATCTAACGCAAACTTCCTTATTGAACAAGGCAAAAATGTCAACATAGAAGAAACTGACTCAATAATGCACGAAATTAAGTGTCAGGATAATTCATGAGCTATTGTTTGATTGTGGTATTTATGTGACAACTTTGTGGAATGATGACTTAATCAGAACAGCTAGTATAAATGACCTCTGGGTGACATTCAACCGTAGAAGGAAAAGTGATATAGGATGATGAGGGAAGAAGAGAAGAATAGAAGGATATAAAAATAAGGTCATGTGTGGGAAGCTCATTTATTTGTTAGTGAAATGAAATGTCTGGGTATATACAGGGTCTGAGAGGAATCAAACAAAGGAGAGAATGAAAATAAGTGGAACTGAGGTTCTGAAGAAGTTCAGAGGGAATATAATTTTAGAAAAGGTAGAGGGGTCAGCCTTGAATGGGGGAAGGTCATTTCATCCTCTAAAGAGAAGGAAAAGAGATAGGGTGGTGGGGAGGTAGATACATTTATAGGTTGGAGCAGAACCTGAGACAGATCTCTGGAGACTTTTCTTTTGGAGTATGAGGCAAGATCACTTTTGTCAGCTAAAGAGCTGTGAGTAAAGGAAAGGGGTCTTGGAAGGAGGAATTTGTAAGAACTGCTCCAGATAAGAAAGAAATGCACTCCAGAAACCAGCAAAGAAGCTGAAAGCAGCAGAGCGTCCTGCTGAAGATAAAGAAGGGTTTGTACTGTCCCTATTTCACACAGATACTTACCTGTTTTCTCCAGCAACACCTACCTGCCTGTGGTTGGAGCAGGGAGAATGGGTGTTGGCAGATCCAAATTTGGGGACAAGTAGAAAGAGTAGGAGTAGAGGGAGCTTGAAAGGGAGCAGTTAAAGGAAAGGACCTAGGCTGCATGGAGAAGGAAGCAAGATCAGGAGGAAGATCGCTGAGTACGAGAAAGTGTGTGTGCGCGTGTGTGTGTGTGTGTGCCTGCACACACCTGCGCATTGTGGGGGGTCGAATGAATGAAGGTCTTGCTGAACTGGAACTGTAGCTATAGGAGAAAGAAACTAAGAGAGCTGGAAGTAAAAAATGTCACTGTCCCAGAGTGAACTCTGAGATTCAGAAATTTCAGATATAGCAGTCTGGAGCAATGTCAAAGCTCAAGGACTTGCCTTGGAAGTAGGTTTCTAAAAATTGGGTACTTTAGTGCTTAAAATGAAAACCGATGAAAGTGTGAGGTCAAGGTTCTAGAGTGCTGAATGCTCATCCACATTGACTTTGAAGTTAAAAATACTCTCAGAAGTTGGAAAGGAGTGGACATATGTGAGCCACATATTTAATAAATAATCTGGAGGTGACAGGTAACAGCAACAAGGACTGACAGAAGCTGCAGGACTTGCAAAAGAGAAGAGACAGGCTTTCCTTTTGGCTAGAAAGCAGAGGTCTGCATTAGCAACACAGAAAGGCAGGACGATACTTGGACCACCTCACAGGGTTATTCTGGGACTCACATAAAATAATGGATGTAAAAGTCCTCCAAAGAGTGTATGTATAATTAAAATTATTATTGTGTATAAAACTATATGTTTATGTACATTAAAGCCTATCCACACACCTAAGACCTTATCAATCTTATATGCTATCAATACCACTTATTATTAATGTCAACAACTCTTGTAATGTCTCACATTTTACATTGGGTTCTTAAAGCATTTCGAGCACACATTTTAGTATTTTCTCACAAAAATCTTGGGAGATAAATAGCGTAGGTGTTATTATTCACAGACGAAGAAACTGAAAAACAGAGACGTTTAGCAATTTGACTAAGGGCAATATCAGAGATGGAGCCGAGACTTAAATTTTGATGAGAAAAAGTCAAGTTCTTCTAACTGCTGTGGGTCATGAGGTGGCTTTTCACCAGGTGTTCATTTGCTTACTGTTTTTCCTACGTAACAACGTCTAGGATACTTGTACACCTGATAACTCTCTGTTCCATATTTTTTTTTCTTAACCACTGCATATTAGAATATTAACTCTGGGAGCTCAAAAGTATTGAATTTGCAAGCAGACTCTAACCTCTATAACTAATTTCCTCTTCAAGGGTCCAAATGTTGACCTATTGGTAAATTATCTTCCAAACTGTTTTTTGGTAATAAAGACAAACCCACGGTTCTGTTCCTGAGAAATTTGTTCACCAAAAATGAACATAAAATCTTTTTTTATTGATTTTCAGGAAAATATGATGCTACTTTTAACACAAACATGCCTACTATATGTTTAAAAAACGGGGTGTTTCAATACCAAGGGCATTCTTTAGGCTAGCTCTTAAAGTAGATTTTTTGAGTTGGAAGTTTCTCTCTTAATTGAAGTTATGCTTCAATAATGACTGTATTCTTATGTTAATGCTTGCCTAATGATTATATTTTAAACTTCATGGGCCTCAGTTTCCTCATCTATATAATATATGATCCCCAGGATTGATGCGATATAGTTTTTGTAAAATGCCTTAATGTCTTGCACTTGTGAAACATTCAATACATAATAAGGGTGATTTCAATCAGCCGTCAGTTGTTATCCTGCATTTAATCGTTAGAGTATTTCCTTCCTTTGTGTGAAATGTGTCACTAGAGTGATACCAACAAGAGTAAACCGACCATTGCAAACCTGAGTCTGAAACCACAGTCTAACTTAGGAGAAGTTCACAAACTAATTACTTAAAACATGAAGCAGATAGGGAGTGATCTCTTTAAGCAAGATACAAACAGAAAATATTTGGTAGATTCACCTACATTAATAGTGAGAACTTCTGTCCTTCAAAAAACACCAAAGAGGAAGTGAAGAGACAAGTCACAGACTGGAGCATATATCATAACCCAATAGCATGAGTTATGATTAATATCTGTATGACACCAGGCAATAGCAGATAAACAGTCCTTAACAAGTACTGCTTTTTCTTAGGAAAGGCACACTTTTTTTTAACTGTCTGTTTCACTACTTCTCTAACATCTCTCTGCATCTCAGTTCATGCACAATTACAGCCTCATCATACAAGCACAAAAATACCTGTCGAAGGCCGTGCATCTAGAACAGAGTTCCTCAGCAGCCTGTGTCTGTTCTGCTGCCCAGCTCGTCTGGAGCTCCTTTCAGCCACCTCTCGTTCTCCTCTATTCTGGCCCCTACCCAAGAGTGCGCATGTATCCCTTTCTCCCCTCCCCTCCCTGCAGTGCTAGCAGGGTGATTGCCAAGGGGCTGCAGGTGGTGGATGGCCAGTATGGTACCAATGTCACACTGTGAGAGAGGTAGAAACCAGACCTGCTGGGGCCAAGGGTCATGCTGGGGAATGGGTGAGGGTAGAGGAGGACAAAAGAAGAGGGAGAGGAAGCTAGTCTTAATCCAGGAATTTTGATGTTAAATTTCCCTTTGGAGCAGAAACCAATGCCTGTTGGAGGTACTGGAAACAAGCAAAATGGCAGCAGGTGCCAGCAGGGAAAGTGAACCCAGCTGTACTCTCAGGGACTAATTTGCCTCATCAAGGGCTCGTGCCTGCCTCAGCGTAAGAATGGGAAAGAGGCTTAAATCGGCATAGTCTGCAATTCCTAACTGCTCTTCCTAAATTAAGCTTGGTGCAATAGATTTTGAACAAGCTGAATGGCCTTAATAATAAGGGAAACACTTGCATAGCACTTTGTCATGTGTCAAGCGCTGTCCTAAGCACATGACACACATAAACTCATTTACTTCTCAATACACCCCTTAGAGCAGCAGTCCCCAACTTTTTGGCACCAGGGACTGGTTTTAGAGAAGACAATTTTTCCACCCGGGGTTGGGGGAGGGTGAGAGTGTAAGGGAGACAGCAGGGGGTTGGGTGGGAGCTCAGGCAGTGATGCATAGCCCGGTTCCTAACAGGCCACATGGTTGGAGAACACAGCCTTAGACAGTATCTCTTACGAGGTTGAACCATATGAAATTACCAACATTCAACCATTTTGACCTACGAATGGCAACTATGAGTGATTCAGCCTGCATTTTGTCTGCATTTTACAGATGAAGAAAGGCAGATGCAGAACACCTAAGTAACTTGCTAGAAAGTGGCAAACCTCAGCCCAGGCCGTTGACCACCCATTTCTGTGGTCATTACTAAGCACTGAAATATCTGCCTCTCTACCATATTGAATTAAAATGGCAGAAATGGTTTCTTCCAACCTAAAAATTCTATCCATGAATCTGTGCTTTACCATTCCCAGTCTCCACACACCAATTTCTTCTTGACTTGTCTATTTCTTTTGAAATGATACCACTGCTCACTCAGTCCACTCACTGGAAATCTCACAATGGACTTTGATTTCTTACTTTATTTCTCAACCACCAGAATCTAAACCATATTTACTAAATCTATCTCAGCAGGCGCTGGAGAATTATAAGGCATGACACCTGAAAGGGACTTTAGAGATAATCTAGTCATTTTTCTAATGCTGACATAGTCACTGAGTGAGCTGTTAGCACCAACAGGACAAGAGCCTGTACTCCTGAGTTCTAGTCACTGCTCTTCTCTGTCCACCTCAGTTCTCACGGTCGACGAATGCCATAGGTGATACCTCTTTGCTTCTCTGGAACTTCAGGACCAACTGTAACACCCTAACCCTCATACATGATAATAGCTTGATTCACTAAATGCTTACTCTGTTCCAATTGCTCTTCTAAACGAAAGTGAATCAGCACATCTCCTCTATGGTACTTACTATTATAAACCCCCTTTAACAAATAGGAAACTACAGCACAGAGAGATTAAAGTGGTTTGCCTGAGGTCACACATTTCATGGCCTAGCTCTAGAGGCCATGTCCTAGATCACCTGGCCATACACCCTTCATCCCACCCTACCCTTCATTGGGCAAGCCTCAGACTTATCTGCTTTGGGACGGGGTTCCCAATCATCCCTCTTTGTGGGCTGAGTTGAAAGTCCTATCTACCAAACTCTCAGAGCTTCTATTCACATCACATTTATGTAATTAACTACTTATTTGTCTGTTTTCTCCACTGGATTGTAAATGCTTTGAGGGAAGTGACTGTGTTTTACTCTTCTTAATATGCATAGGATTTGATACAATAGCTGACACAGTAATCCCTGAATAAATACTTGTTGAATGAATGTATGAAAGAATGAAGGGCACCTAGCTAATCTACCAATTATTCCAATGATCTTCCATCTTGAAGTAAGCTGGGCAAATTAGTGAGATATTTAATGTGTGTGGGCAACAGAGACAGGTGACCCTTCATTTGCCTTCCTTAGTAACCAAATATAAGCCTTTTGATGGTTACTCTGCAAATGTTTGGTCATGAACTTTGCACACTATTAACACAGTAGTTTTTTTTTCACCCATTGTCACTGTATCTAGGATCCAAATTAGGTTTTTTGTTTTGTTTTGTTTGTTTGTTTGAGACAGAGTTTCACTCTGTTGCCCAGGCTAGAATGCCATGGCGTCAGCCTAGCTCACAGCAACCTCAAACTCCTGGGCTCAAGCGATCCTCCTGCCTCAGCCTCCCGAGTAGCTGGGACTACAGGCATGCGCCACCATTCCCAGCTAATTTTTCTATATATATTTTTAGCTGTCCATATAATTTCTTTCTATTTTTAGTAGAGACGGGGTCTCACTCTTGCTCAGGCTGGTCTCAAACTCCTGAGCTCAAACAATCCATCTGCCTCGGCCTCCCAGAGTGCTAGGATTACAGGTGTATGCCATCTCGCCCGGCCCAAATTAGTTTTAAATTTTATATTTTGATTTTTGAGAGTGAAATATTTCCAAGAGGATGCATTCATTTGTTTTATTTTGCCTAACACATTAGAGCAGAAATTATTTTCTTTTAAGCAGGTTAGGTAAGTATTTGACCTTAACACTGAGCATCCTAGACAAGTCACAATGGGCTTCAGAAGTCTTTACAGTGAGATATGTTTCAAATGACTTTATGCTTAATTGTGTTAGTTCTAACTGAGGTGTCCAGAATGCTACTGTGTCCCCTGATTTAAAATCTTATGCAAAAATCTAATAAATGATATTGAATCAATTGGGAAAATATATTTTTATTTCTCACATTGTATAAAAAATTCCAGATGGATAGCATATCTTAGGAGAACAGGAAAAACAATAAAGATTTTATTTATTCATAATCCTCCTGACTTACGAGTAGGCAAAAAATCCTTCTAACTATAGAATAATAATAATAATAATAAATTGAACTCCATTAAAATTAAGACTTTGTTTTCATCAGAAGAAAAAATTAAGACAGTAAAATGACAAGCTATAGATTGGGAGAAGACATTCACAAAACAGATACCCAACAAAGGAATTGTATCCAGAGTATACCCACAAATCACTATGAAAAAAGACAGATGATCCAATAGACAAATGGACAAAGACTTGGGCACTTCACAGCAGAAGTTATCCGAGGAGATGACAAACATATGAAAATGTGCTCTATCTTTTCAGTCATCAAAGAAATACAAATAAAACTACTGTGTCATACAACTACTCTCCCACCGAAATGGCTAAAATGAAAATGACAGAAAATAAGAAGTGTTGACAAACATGTGGGACGAGGGGAATTCTTGACTACTCTGCTGGGAGTAGAAACTGAACAATCACTTTGGAAAACTCTTTGGCATATTTTATTAAAGCTCTCTACATAGATTAATTTCACACCTAGGTATGCCCAACAGAAATGTGTACATATGTTCAACAAAAGACATCCACAAGAATGTTGATAGCTCTGTTCCTAAGAACTTTGCAGTCTTCATCAACAGCAGAATGGATAAAGTGTGGTACAGTCCCACGATGGAATACCATACAGCAATGAGAATGAATAACCTACAAATACACATACAATCTGATGAATCTCACAAACATAACGTTGAGCAAAGAAGCCAGACACAAAAATGTGTATACTATAT
Source organism: Eulemur rufifrons (assembly GCF_041146395.1). Taxonomy (NCBI): domain Eukaryota; kingdom Metazoa; phylum Chordata; class Mammalia; order Primates; family Lemuridae; genus Eulemur; species Eulemur rufifrons. The sequence continues at coordinate 26,412,996 of NC_090998.1, read as the reverse complement.
GATTTCATTTACATAAACTCCAAAAGCTGGTGAAGCCAATCTATGTTTGAATTTAGCTAATCTACAACTTAGAACTCAGTTTACACTGGGGGACAATAGGTAGTGACTGGCCAGGAGCATGAAAGGAGATTCTAGGGGGCTGATGATGTTTTTTCCTCTCTTTTTTGACCAGGAAACTGGAATCTGAGAGATGCTTGACTGTGTTAAACTTAAAGCATTTATGATATATTTGCTTTTTCACAGGTATCTTATACTTAATAAATAATAATAAAAATCACATGGAGAAGAAATTCTTGGTGAAGTAGTAGTCATTACTTACATTCATTATTAATCCATACCTAAAATATATGTTTTTCTTTTCTTTTGTTTCTTTTTTTTTTAGTACACAGAAAGTATATTATAGATCGTTTCATCATCATATTCCATTGTGATAAGGAAGAGTCAAGTATTAGTTTCCTGGTTGTAATGGCTTGAATTGTGTCCCCCTCCCATAAACATTTTTATACTGATGTCCTAAACACCAACCAGAATCTCAGAACGTGACCTTAGTCGAAAATATGATACTTGCAGAGTTAGGATGAGGTCACACTGGAATAGGGTGGGTCTATAATCCACTATGAAGGGTGTCTTTATAAAAAGAGGAAGTTTGGACACAGAGACATGCAACAAAGGAGGATGATATGAAGGCACAGGGAGAGGACAGCATCTCCAAGCCAAGAAAGAAATATCTGGAACATATCTTTCCCTTCAACCCTGCCGACACCTTGATCTCAGACACCTAGGCTAAAAAACTGTGAGACGATACATTTTCTTTTGTTTAAGCCACCCAGTTTGTGGTACTTTGTTACAGCAGCTCCAGCTAACGAATAGATTGGGAAGACTGACAAGTAACTTGCCTGTGAACACCCAACCAGAGAGTCAGAAGTGAAGGTAACATTAAAGGCTTTTCTGCATTGGGAACGCCCACCTTCCACACTCTACCTCAATTAGCATCTCACACACTTGGCCAGGCTGCTCTAGGAAATAGAAAACAATGGAAGTTGTTATGCAGGGGAATGGCATGATCCTTCCTCTGTTTGGGAACAATGGCATGTAAAATCCTAAGCATCCAAACAGCTGTATGGTTCCTGGGAGGAAGCCTCAGAAGGGATCTTTCCAGACCTGGCAGGGGCCAGGATTGGGAGTACTTCAAGGAGCTAAAACAGCTGGGTCCATTGTTCCTACAGCAGTGGTTTCCCATCTTGTTTTGGACAGGATGTCTGTGAGAATCTGTTGAAAGCTATAAATGCTCTCATCAGATGAATGTCCATAACCATTCAGATTAGGAGTATAGATAAAGATTTTCAGGGCAGAGGATTGTTTTTTGATATTGCCTCCAGAAATAAAGATGGGTAGCTGAAGATAATGGGTTTTCCACTTGTCATCTTAGAGGAAGTCAGCAACTAACTACTGGCCCTATGGCAAAACTCAAAGGTGTCGTTCCGGAAACTTCTTCACATTGGTTACATTTGCTCTTCCCCCTCACTTTTTCCTCACTAATTAGCAGGTAAATATTCACAACATAAAGAGATTGTGTGTCTATCTTTATAGAAAAAAAGGAAAGGGGCATTGCAAGCTATGCCTTAGGCACATTTGGGTAAAAAGAAGACCTGGGGAGAGAATGAATAACTAAGAGGAGGGGAGCATAGGCTAACTAATCCCCAGGACTTGTGATGAATAAAGGAGAACATTGTTTTCTTGGGAAGAATTATCGTTATCTTCTGTATGGAATTTTTGATATTTCATTTTAATTCCATTTCCCGTCACACCCTTATTGGTGCTAACTGCTCAGTGCTATGGGAAGTCAAGTTATTGATTGCGGCTGGTTAGAAGAGGGAAAAAGGGTAGAGATACACAAACATTTTGTATTTATACACTGGGGATCGTTATGGAAAGATTTCACAAACTTCTAGGTTGTAAGTGGTCAAATATTGCTCAAAGAGTAGGGGGTACTATGTTTAAGGCAGGTACACTAACTTGTTCCCCATTATATTTGCAAAGCTAAACATCCCGTCTGGCACATGGTAAACACTCAATAAATAATATGAATGAATATATAAATGAATAGAATGGTCACAAAAAATGATACATTTTTTGTCATAAAATTTGATACCAGCCTAGATGCACCCATTAAATAGATGTGGGACATGCCACTTTATGTCTTTGGGATCAGCTTTTCTATAAAAGGAGAGAATCGGACCAAATGTAGATATGGTACTCAAACATTCTACAATTTAGAGTGTGAATATACTTAGTTAAGACAAAGCTATTTGTAGTCACCACTATGTATTGTAGACAAGATGGTGTGATATATGTCAACATATATAGTATGTCTAGGAGTTCAGGAAAGTCTAATTTGAGAAAATTTTGCTCTGTCCTAAAAGAAACTGAGACCTAAATTTACCTAAAGTGCAATCCTGTGATCACTCAGCAGCACTTGCATAACTATTGCCTTGGGCAGAGCTGGACCAAAATAGTAGGAGGAAAAGAAGGAAGAAGCAATGTGTCACAGTTCTATTAAGGAGAAAGTTTTGGCAAGTACAAGTTGCTGAGAAAGAAGCAAACTGCTCATTTGGACTAGAGAAATTAATTTTTTCAAGCCATCAAAGATTTCTGCAGCTTTCAGAATAGGTTGAAAGCTCTTTGGTAAGACAACAACACGTGTCCATCTTTTAGATTATGTGCTTAGCTTCAGGGCAGATATGTCCTGAAGGTCCTGTGTAAACAAAACGCAGTGGAAAGATTAAATTCAGAATAAAACAATAGTTACAGTGTAAAAGAAATAAAAATACAGACTGACATAAAGTTGATTTTATGAATATTTATTAATATTTATCAGAAACAAATATTAATTTACATGGACAGTTTCTCTTAAGATTTAGAAAAGTGGCTCTTGGTTTTAATTAAGTGAATACTGTCCATCTTTAAGATGCTTTTATTACTGGCTAAAACTATGCTACTGCTATCCACATACCTTTTAGTATTAAATATCCTTTATTGAAAAGAATAAGGAAAAAATCTTTACTATATGCACATACACTGAATTGTTACAGCTTTTTAAATTCAGTCTGTCCAATTCTTCAAGGCGATTCCTTTGGTTTCTTGACAGTACTGTGCATTGGTGGATCTAACTCAGCTTAAAGTGTTTAAGTGGTTTCAAGTATGTTGAGACCAGACCACAATGGTCTTCCTAATGTGCAAGGATCTTGCTCTGAAGAATACCTGGGGGTTTTGCTGACTTTTGTGGAATGTTTCTTCTCAATCACCTGTGATAAATAGTATACTATTTTTCTAAGATGGCCTAAAATGTGGAGTGTTTTCACAATGACTTTTTCTCATTTAGTGGCTCAGGAAATATTATTCTTGCCTCCTGTGGTCATCCTGTTCTTTACCAGTGAATACTACTGATCCAACAAACTCTTCAGCTGCGGTAGAAGAAGGATGAGTAAGTGGGTTGGAGAGGCCGTATTTTTGCCTTTTCGACACAAATTCACAGGGAAGAGTGTTTGCTTTCCCTTCCTCCCTTCAAGTGTATACTTTGATGTTTTGGGGCCATCTCTGGAAAAGCCTGGGAAGCTAAAAGGCCTTAAAAGCAAGATAATAGCATGTCCAAAAGCCATAGAGGATACATATTATCAACTGCAGCTTGAAAATGTTTTTTTCTGGACTGCAGAGCTTAAGGATACAAAATTATCTAGGATTTTTAAATAAACTATAAAACAATAAACCAATGCTATTCTTAGTGTTTGACAACTATAGTAAGACTAATTTTTTTTTTCACTGTTTTCTTTATCACATTGTCGGCTACACAAAAAATATATAAAGTTCCTTTCTTAAATACTGGTGCTGAATAAAGTGGGAAAATGTCTCTTGACTGGAGCTCTCACCAGAAACCAGTTCTCTTTTTAAAGCTAGGTCTCTCATGGAAATATCCTAATGACTCTGGTGAGCAATGAGCCCCATATTCCATACTATTTGAGCCCACACAACAGTCCCATCTGAAAGATTTCATGACAGCAGGGACAGGGCTAAGCATCAAGCCTTGAGTATCTTATTTTCTGATTCTACATCCCACAGAAATACCTGGACCAGCTGTTCCCATATTTTGCACCTATGCTGGGCTGGCTACTTGTGAAACACCTGGGGATCCTGGTTCAGTAGGTGTGGGGTGGGGACAAAGAAAAGTGTATTTCTGTCACCCCAAATTAAGATTATCACCCTTTTAAACCATCACTCTTCACACACACACACACACACACACACACGCATTAATAAAAAATACATTTGTCTCATTAATGAAGTAAAAATCAGAGGTAACTACTCACAGGAAATCCATTCTGCTCAGAGGCAGCAGGATAAGAAAGCTAAATAATACTAGATTTACTTATGCCCTCTACTTGTTGGGGCTGTAGTTCTATTTATCTGAGTACTCATCCTTTATATATAAGTTCAAATATTTGAACAACATGTAAAAGCTACCACCTTCAAGACTATCTTCTGCTCTTCAGATGGGCATGTAACATTAGCTACACTAATCATCAACAAAAACTGGCATTTTTTTGTGACTCCAATGCCAATGTTTTTATTTGTTAAAGTAATATTATTTTCAATCAACAGATCATAAATTATATTTATGGGGTACAATGCAATGTTTTGATATATGTATATAATGTGGAATGATTAAATCAAGCTAATTAATGTATCTATCACCTCATTTATTATTTTTGTGGTGAGACATTTGAGATGTACTTGGTAATTTGAAGTATACAATATACTATAATTGACTATACTCACCCAGCTGTGCAATAGATCTCCAAACCTATTCCTTCTGCCGAACTGAAACTTTGGACCCTTCAGCCAACAACTTCCCTACTCCCTTCAACTTCTGGTAACCACCATTCTATTAAATACTTTCTACTTCTATGAGTTCAACTTTTTTAGATTCCACTTATAATTGAGATCATATGGTATTTATCTTTTCTGCCTGAATGCCAATTATGTTTGAAGAGCTACTAGGAAGTCAATTTACCTATTTTATATCTACCCCCTAACATATAAAACAAATGAAAAACAAAACAATTAGGATTACCTATGGCTGGTGAGTTTAATAGCCTAGAGCAGGGGTCGGTAAACATTTTCTGTAAAAGGCCAGATGGTAAATATATTAGGCTTTGGAGGTCACGATAATTCATTGGTTAGGGCACTAAAGCAGCCATAGACAATAAGACTAGATGAATGACATTGGCTGATTTCTGATAAAACTTTATTTATAGACACTGAAATTTGGATTTCATATAATTTTCCCATGTCGCAGAATATTATTCTCCTTTTGATTTTTTTTCCACCATTTAAAAATATACGAACCATTCTTAGCTTAACAGATAGACCAAAAGGCAGGGGCCAGATTTGACCCTTGGGTGCCGACCCCTGGGCTAAAGCACAGAGCTGACGAAGCCATGGAAAGAGTCCATAGCTGTGTGAACCCATTTCTTCTGTTATGGTCTGTTGCATTGTTCTTTGGTTGTAGGTAGCATTCCTGCCACCAGCCTACCAACATGTAAATAACATGCATGGGAACCAGGAAAGAGGATGTGTGAGACTCACTGCAAAAATCATTGTTCCTACACGGAAGGCAAAATGCATTTGTATAGGCAATAGGTTTCTTAGGTCAAACTAAGATGATTGCCGCAGTGGTTTTTCTGGCCCAGCCCCCCAGCTAGCTGGCCTTCCGAGGAGGCATGAGTTAGCATACTTATGTAACCAAGGTGTTATCTTCTATGTGAACCCATGTGATCACGTTTTCCCATGGCATGTTGCCACTATTGTTCAGAGCCATATATAAGCGCTCGCCATGATCTCCGCCATGCTTTTCGCTGCTGCTGTATCCCCCAGACAAAAAAGAGCATGTCTCACCTGCCTGCTGCCGTAAGCCTTTTCTTCCAATTTCTGAAGCCTGTGCTGGAGCACACGCTAGCCACAGAGCTTCCTCCTCACGCTATGGGATGCCCTATGTAGTCACACGGTGTTGCTCTGCAGGGGAGAGCTTCCAAACATCAGACAAAGTCCAGACCTCCCACGGAACATGACCAGGCCCTGTAACGTCTTCCCTACCATTTATGCTTCAGGTTCCTTATGGGCAAATCTAGGCTGGACAGAATGTACCTTAGTGAGATCCTGCATAGCCTTGCCAGGAAAGTAAAAATTAACAACAAACAAACAACACAAATTTTGCTTTTAATGAGACTGCAGATCTTATTTGTGAATGTCTCTTATCCATATAGCAGAGATGGTTTCATCATCAACTTAATGCCTGTTAACAGAGTCAATTCCAGGGTCCTGCTTTTCCCCAACTAAATAGCATTAAAGAAATGAGAGAAGCTTATGGTTAATAGAGAGCTGCAGATGTTAAAAGGTTTAATCTATTAATATAGGGCAGCAATTCCCAAAGCACGTTATGCTAAATGCTGACTCTGTTAGATGTTCCACCGGAAAAGCGTTTCAAGGTCAAATAAGTTTGGGAAGTGTGGTATAAAATATCCCTCCATTCCTGATGATTCTTAACATGCGTTAGTATATTAAAGGCTCTGAGGATTCCTGCAATAAAACTGCTTAACTAGGTTAAATCAAGTGTTTCTCAAAGTTATACGATCAGGGAAGCTTGTCTTTCTTTCACTTAACTGTTAATATGCTAGGAAACTAATGATCCACAGCCTACATTTTGGGAAACACTGCAGCAGACAAGGCAGAAGAATGAAAAGGTTTTAAGCAGGAGAGTGAATTGTGTTTTAGAATAATCACTTTGGGGAGGATCAGACCTTTCTCTCCTAGTTTTTCTCATTTTAGAAATTACACCCTATGTCATCCATATACTGAAGTCAGAAAAACAGTAGCTATAGCTGTTGTAGTGATAACTTTCCAAAAAAATTATAAAAGGCAAGCACGGTTTAAAAAATAATTCACACAGTTCAGAGGATAAAGCAAATATCTCCTTCCTCCTTTCTCTCATCCCTATCCCAGCAGCTGGTATACCTACCAGAGGTCCTAACTGGGGTTATTAGTTTGTTTTATTTTTCCATTCCTCTAATGGCAACTTTACATTATATGCATATGAGCCTATTGTTTTGGATTAGAAACATTCAGCAGTATCTATTAAAGGCATTCATTCTCACACTTCGTTCTGTTTTATCCACCTTCCGTATCCAATCAATCACCCAGCTGTGTCAATCCAGCGTTCAAAACCTACCTCAAGTCTGTGCACTTCTCTCCCTCTTCCTTGTCAGTAATCTGACCTGCACTCTGTCCTAAGTGGTCCTACTTCCAACCCGTTATCCCTCCGGTCCATTCTCCTTATCGTGTCCATAAAGATTTCCTTAAAATAGAAATTAGGCCAGTCTCTGGCTTAAAAGCCTTCAGTGGCTTCCCACTAAAATCAAATTCAAAATCTTTATCAAGACCTGTGCCGTGTGGCATGAGCAGCCACCTGCCCCCACTGGTGTCCAGTCTGTCAGCAGCTTCCTCACCAAACTGCAGCCACATCAGTGCCTTCTTTCTGTCCCTAGACACCTCCAGCTTTTTCTCTCCATAGGGCCTTCCTGTGTACAATTTTCTCTGCCCAAATCGCTTTTTCCTCTTTTATTTTTGATCAAGTTCACTCCTAAGCTTCTTTCAAATATCAATTTCAATCATTCTTTCTCACAGAGCCCTTCCCAGAGCACCCAACTGAGTCAGTGTCCTTGTTTTTTCTCATAGCATTCTGTTCTTCACACTACTTCCCGAAATTTGCTATTATATGTTTATTTTATAAATGTAAGTTCCAAGACGATAGGGAACACATCTGCTTTGTTCACCACCAAATGTGGGGAAAATTGGCATGATGTCTGGTCACAGAATGGGCTTAATAATTATTTATTACATGAATATAGCTAGCCAGTGGGAATTTCTCTTATAGTTTTATCTCCAGCCTTTTCCTTACCTAAAACATTAGCTCCATCCAGATTTTCCTTTTTCATACACTTATCACCCAAAGTCTCAATTGTTCATCTCTATTAGGACCAAAACTTTAAAGGCCAGCTCATAAACTTTTTCTCCTAGGCTTCCCTTAGCATTTCAGCATATTTTATTCTCTTCTTGGAAACGCATTGCACTTATTTTCTGCACTACTCATTTGGTGTCCAATATTCCATTGCCTTGTAACAACGTATTAGCTGTTGTAAATTAATGCCTTATGTTCACATATTTTGTCTTGCTAATGATGTCCGTAAGTTTACTGAATGCAGGGCCCAGTACTCTGTATCCTAACTCACACAGCACGCCCCTGTACAGTGTACTTTCTGCACCCACCCCTTATAGTGCCCCCATTATAAGACTCTAATATGGAAATTTGATCCATTTCCTCTTATTCTATTTTCTTCCTCAGGGGTTCTGAGTGTGTTGCCATCATGCTGGGAAGGACAGCTGGGATAAAGGTGAGTGCCGAGGTCAGAGAGAAACAGTTAAGGGAGGAGTCTTGGGACAGAGGACTGGCCTGTTTTCTCGATTCCTCTTTAACAGGCACCAGAGTTACCAAAGGTGACTAGGTGTACTTGGTAAGGAACTAGGTGGACTTTATATTTGTTTTTTTTTTTTAATAAATATTTTCTCCTTTATTCAGTTTGGTTTTGCTCTATCAGGCCGGTATAGGATTAAAAGTTTAGGAATGATCAGTGAAGACAGAGAATATCATAGAGAAATTCATATTTAGGTTTATCAAGGTGGAAATAAAATTTGTTTTGTAGTATTTTAGCCAAATCATAAAAATTTCTTTTTTCCATATTGGCGATACGGAAAGAAGGGATTATTTATTTATTTATATATTTTATTTTATTTTTTTATTTCAGCTTATCAAAAAAATATGGAACGCTTCATGAATTTGCATGTCATCCTTGCGCAGGGTCCATGCTAATCTTTGTATAGTTCCAATTTTATTTTATTTATTTATTTTTTTTGAGACAGAGTCTCACTCTGTTGCCCAGGCTAGAGTGAGTGCCGTGGCGTCAGCCTAGCTCACAGCAACCTCAAACTCCTGGGCTCAAGCGATCCTCCTGTCTCAGCCTCCGGAGTAGCTGGGACTACAGGCATGCACCACCATGCCCGGCTAATTTTTTCTATATATATTTTTAGCTGTCCATATAATTTCTTTCTATTTTTAGTAGAGATGGGGTCTCACTCTTGCTCAGGCTGGTCTCGAACTCCTGAGCTCAAACGATCCGCCCACCTCGGCCTCCCAGAGAGCTAGGATTACAGGCGTGAGCCACCGCGCCCGGCCCCAATTTTAGTATATGTGCTGCCGAAGCGAGCATGGTGTACTTTATATTTGATTAGGCATTTCCTAGAATATTAGATGGGTGACTTGATCAATATTTTGAACAAGTGGATTTTTAAAATTAAATGAAACAAGATTATCTCCTCAAAAAGTTTTCAATTATTGGCTCAATTTCTCATTGTTCAATTTTTGGATGAATTAGACCCAGACATTAATTTAATTCAGGAAGTATCTTTGGGATCCAAGACGTTACTCTGTATTTTTAGTTGCCAGTTCCAATCTTGTCCAAATAATGATATTTAAGGAATATTTAAAATACTGAACACCTTAGCTACCTTTTGTTTTATTTTTATTTTTTCACCAAAATATAAGAGTTATAAAGCCTCTGCGACCTTTTAAATACGTTCAACCAACTTTCCTCAAGCTACTTCTGAAAAATGGAGTCCAAAGGGTAAGCCTGTAACAATACCATCTTTGTTAGCATGGAACTGTTCAAGTCAATAGACATTTTTACAATTATCTTTTTACTCAGACATAATACAACTTTTAAGATAAGTAGCGAAGAAGACGTCGTCTGTTGTTTTTATCTTGTCATTGGGGAAACTGAGATATAGGGAGGTTTAATGACATGTCCAAGGGCACCTAAGTAAGCAGCAGTTAGATTCCAGGTTTGCACTGGAGAACTCACCTTAAATGTAGGATTGCTATAAAACTACGCTGTTATTTAGTAAGTACTAGTGCAAGGTTGTCGATCTGGGCTCAGGACATAATTGGCAGGGCCCTGTGCAAAATGAAGATTCAGAGCCACTTGACTAAAAATTATTAAGCCAGCTGATGGTGACAGCAGAACATTAAACTAAATACAGGGCCCTTCTAAGTGCAGGGCCCTGTGCAACTGCACAGTTTACAGTTCCATGAAACTGGCCCTGCCTAGGGTCTCTGCAAGCCTAGGAATATGGGAGGTTGGGCACTAAGGAGGTCAAGGTCGTGAACTCCTGAAAACACAGGCCAAATTCTGTGTTAATGAGAATGTATTTGTTTTTCATATTTCATAGCTTTTATTGAATTCTCAAAGCAGTCTGTTAACCTCTTCAAAAGTAATAAATGTTCTCAGAGACCCCACAATGTCAGAATATATTGGCAGAAACAAGCATGCCGATGGTCACCGTGCATGATCTTTCAGAAGACTATATTTATAAATAAACAAGTTTTCTTGAATGCATGGGAATTAATGCAAAACCAAGGAATTCTTAAAGCTGACCAGATGTTGCCAGAAACAAATGCACTCGAGAATGCTTCTTCAGGAGATAGAAAAGCAAACGGTGAGATGGTCAAGATGACCATATTCTTTATGAACATCACAGTGATACTCAAATATGAGCTATTTTATTTATTTTCACCCCCTTAAAGGAAACTTCTCCCTCTTCTTCTGTAATTGGATGTCACATTTAGCCTCCATTAGGGAAAGTATATTTTCATTTACTTTTCTTTTTTTTGGAGACAGAGTCTCACTCTGTTGCCCCCTGCTAGAGGGCCGTGGAGTCATCATAACTCACTGCAACCTCAAACTCCTGGGCTCAAGGAGCTGGTACTACAGGTGAGTGCCACCTTGCCCAGCTAATTTTTCTATTTTTTGTAGAGACAGGGTCTTTCTCTTGTTCAGGGTGGTCTTGAACTCCTGACCTCAAGCGATCCTCTCACCTCGGCCTCCCACAGTACTAGGATTACAGGTGGTGAGCCACCATGCCAGGCCTCTCATTTACTTTTAATTTCTCCAATAGCTGTAAGATAGACCAACTCATGGTGATTTACATCGATTGTATAGACAACTATAGCCCAATGTTAGAAATCGAGGTAAGGTAGGAATTTGTTAATAGAGCAGGTGCAGAAGATGCCTTCAGAAATAGGAAAAGAATACTATAAAGACTGGATCCTGAGAAATACTACAGATGAAATGTTACAACACTTGAGTCTGCTTGGTACACACCTCATGGCCATCTCTTAGAAATCTCACACACAAATAGCCCTAAATGGGAATTTTGCTGAAACACCTGCTCTTGCAGTTTAGGTGGCAGTCTGGAATTTTTATTTAGTCCCTCGTTCTGCTTGACAACTTTTAGACTAAATACGCCCCTCAATCAAATCTCCAACTCATATTATGACGATGTAGACAGACGGGTAATTGAAACCACAGGGTATTTCTCAAATTTCCATTTCCTGAGTGTCAAACTTCTCTCTATACAGCCTCCGAGAAGCAGAAAAGCACGATCCACTTGAGTTTCCTGCTCCCTTCGCCCACGCTGTCCTTGCTCATCGCACCATGGGCACTCTACATGATTCAATGAGTGGCCCAACTCTCGCACCTTGTTTTCGCACAGCGAGTAACTCACCCATGGAAGAAAAAGCGTTCATCATCCTACCCACCCTGAGAGGAGGAGGCGGCTAGCAGGTGGGACGCATTCCTCTGATTTTTCTAGGATAAGGTTGGGCATGCATTGTTTTAATAAACTGCAACTGCCCCGAAGGTAACCTTACTCACTTGGGGGCGTGAGCGGCCTTCCCCACAAACCATCTACTCCATTTGGAGCCTTCTGGCACCTGCTCCCTTGCTCTCTCCACGATGCCCAAGCCGCAGGAGGAGGTCAAAAACTTCCTACGGGGTCAGTCCGCGACCTGGCCGCCCCAGCCTCTTTCAGCTTCTGGCTTAAGACCCGGGCGAGGCCCAAGTGGGAGGGTTCGGACGTGCACGGCCTGGGGTGGGGCTAGGGGCGTGCGAGGACGCGCTCCGGGGGCCGGGAAAGCGCGCCCCCGCAGCTCCCCGGAACAGCAGGGGACCCGAGGCCGGCGCTGTTCCACACGTGGCCCCGGCGTTTGCGCGCTCTCTCCAGGAATAGCCCCAGGGGCCAAGAAGGCCTCGGCGGGTCACGGCCCCGAGCCTCTCTCCCTCGGTCCCCAGCCACCACGGCGGTGCCTCCCACGTTAACCTTCTCCGGTCCTTCCCGGCTCGTTGCCCTTCCCAGCCCCTGCGCGCTCCACCTTGGCGGGCTCCGCCGACGCCAAACGTGCCTAAGCGGCCGGTGACGACGGGGGTGCAGCCGGGGGCAGCTTTAGCGGGTAGAGCCTCGGCAAACGCTTCTCTCCTCCCACCCGGCCTCACACCCACCCTCCTGGAGGTCCCGCAGGGACCCGCCCCTCCCTGCGAATCCCCCCCAGCCCTCCCTCCCAGGCCACCCCCAGCCCGGTCTTTGCCTTCGGAGCGCGTGGGCTCTGCGAACCGCAGGGCTGGGGACCCTGGAATACCTGCTCCTCCAGCACGGGGGTGGGGTTCAACTAGTGGTCCTCTAAATCCCGGTCCTTCCCCGAGGCTACGGGAAGTACTCCAGCCACAAGGAAACTGCTCTGGTCTTTCGGCTCCCAAACGTGACACTCTATATATCCGGCTGGGAGACTGGGTGTGGGGCGGGAGGAAACCACCCTCCCTCCGACCTTCCCCGCCGCCGCGGCCTCAGCGTTGGGGCGGGAGGAGGGCGTGGGGCCAACGAGGGTCCTACAGGCCTCGGGGCGATAGCATCGTGGGCAGGGCGGCCGCGCACGCTGGCCTGCCCTGCGGCTTCCATTCATTCAGCGCCAGGCTCATCCACTCGCTTATTGCTCTTGGATCTGTGGGGGTTTTGTTGTTGTTGTTGCTGTTGTTGTTGTTTTGCTTTTTGTTTTGGTTTGTTTTAATCATTTTTTAATCAGTGGGTGAGAGGAAAGGCAGCTGGAAAGGCGCCCCTCTCTGTCCGGAAAAGGAGAGCTCCCACGCCTTGAATGAGCAAGAGGGGAGGGAGGGAGACGAGAGAGAGAGAGAGAGAGAGAGAGAGACACACACACACACACACACACACACACACAGAGAGAGAGAGAGAGAGAGAGACAGAGGGGAGGGAGGGGAGAGAAAGAGGAGAGAGAAAGCTGAGACTGACAGGTTCTGGTCGGAACGTATGGAGGACACACCTTTCCCTACCCACCCTAGCAGATAAAGGCAGCCCAAAAATCCCAGTTTCCTCAGCTCGTCCACACTGCATATCCCGTGGGAGGGATGCTCTTGCATCTGCTCCAGACGCTGCGGAGGCGCCCTGCGATGACCCATAAGCGCAGTGGCTTTTTAAAACCCAGGGGCGGAGGTTTGGAGGTGGTGAGGAGGACCGGTGGCGCGCTTTGCTCCCACCCGGCGTTTGGAGGGCAGAAATCTGGCCCTGCCTGCGGGGGGTGGGGGTTAGGAGGTGGGAGACTAGAAAGGATCTGGGATGCTCCGAGCTACAGCAGCGGGCCAGCCGTGCCCTGCAGCGCTTCTCTGGATCTAAAAGAAAAAAAAAACGGTGTTTCCTTTCTTACCCTGGTAGTTTTTGGGGATTTGGTCGTTGTTAGATTTTAAACGGAAAGACTGGAGCTGTCAGGGAAGACTTGTGGAGGGATGGACAGGCACGTGAGTGGAGCCCTTGCCCTCAACCAGGAAGTGCTGAAAAACGAACAACGCCCATCCTAAGTCTCTGGACAATGTAGAAGGTAAATTTCCGAAAAAATATGCTGTGTTAAGAAAAATCAAAAGGCAATATTGCCCTATACGCTGTTCTCATTCGCCTTGGTACAATTGACAGGCAATACAAAAAATAAAATTTGATTCATGAAAGTTAGAAGAAATGAAATGAGCGATTTCATGCATTAAAAAAAAAAAAAAATCACACCCATTTTGAATTCTCTGCTCCTGGACTCTCTGTAATTCAATGTGTTAAGCAAAGTGTAGCCTAAAGACATTGTTACTAATTTCCTTTGATGACTACCTGAAAGCAAGAAAAAAAAAAATGTTAGGACCAAATAAATATACAGAACTCTTTGTTACACATCCCCCCCCCAGTCAAGAATAAATCTGAATGTGTCTTCAAAACATATGTGACAGTACTTGAAATGATACTGTCAAATGCAGGTGAGAATGTTGTATAGAAATCACTTATCAGATAACAGATGGGAGGTAAATTGTTACATACAACTCTTTGGAAGGAAGTTCAACACATTTCCAAGCCATTCAGTCACTGAAAATTTTTTATTGTTCTGGACATTTTGATAAAACATTCTTGCTTCTTAGAATGTATTTAAAGGAAATAATCCACAAAAAGAGAAATGCCATATAGACCGAGTAACATATTTATTACAGCGTTATTTGTAAAGTAGAAAATATAAAACCTACTTTCAATGGAATGTTCAAAGATAAAATACAGCATTATTATAAATTACAAAACCATAATTTGATTAACACCATTTAAAATGTTATTCATATTTGTAGAATGTATCAGTACGCTAGGCCTGTCATAAGAAAGTATGCAAACTGGACTTATTAAGCTATAGAAATTTATTATTTCACAGTTCTGGAGGCTAGAAGTCCAAGATCAAGATATCTTCAGGGTTAGTTCTTCATGAGGGCTGTGAGGGAGAATCTGTTCTATGATTTTTCACCGACTTCTCGTTGTTTTTTGGCAATCTTTGGTGTTCCTTGACTTGTAGAAACATAACCCTGGTCTCTGCCTTCATCTTCATATGACATTCTCCCTGTGTTCATGTCTGTGTCCAAATTTCTCCTTTTTAGAAGTAAACCAGTCATATTGGATTACAGCTTACCCTCATGACCTCATTTTAATTTAAGTAATTAAATCTGCAACAGTCCTATTCCCAAATAAGATCACATTCCGGGATTCTGGGGGTTCGGACTTCAATATATGAAATTGGTGGGGGGTGGAGGGAGCCCAGTTTGCCCATAACAGATGATTTTACAAAGAGGCGATGGTGGTCCCCCAAGGATATATCATCCTGGGTTATCTAAGTGGGCCCTAAATCCAGTGGCAAATAACCTCATAAGAGAATGACAAAGGGAGATATGAGACACACACACATTGGAGAAGGTGATTTGAAGTTAAGGCAGGGAGAGATTGGAGTGATGTGGAAGCCAAAGAAGCCAAGAAATGCCAACAGCCATCAGGGGCTGGAAGGGGCAAAGAAAGATTCTCCCCTAGAACCTCTGGAGGGAGCATGGCTTTTGCTTTAGTTTCAGTCTTCGAACCACCAAAACTGTGAAAGAATAAATTTCTGTTTTTTAAGCCACCCCGTTGGTAGTAATTTGTTGTGACAGCCCTGGGAAACTAATGCAGGCAATTTCTCTGGGGTGGAATTCTATGTACTTAATTTTTGATTTTTTTTCTTGTATGGTTTAATACCATTTCAAGTGAATATTTTAATAGAGTTCTCTTAAAATGTTCATCCATTTTAGAAGGGATAAGCAAAGGACATGCTAAAGACTTCATCAACTTGTAAACCAAACTCTCCAATAGGCCCAAATGGCCATAAGTTCTGATCTTCTACATCAGGATCTATTGTTCTGGAACATCAAACATGATGTACAAGCAACTCCTGTTCTTATGAATTCAGCTTCACATTGGTTTGCTTAGAGGGAAGTCTCCAAATTTTTATTTCACAACCCACATTGCTCACGTTTCTCAATGTTGAGAAATAGATTATGACAATAACTGACCTTGACTTTCAAAGTGTTCTCTCCCTCACTGCTGCTCAATAACTTACCATTTCATTCAACCTCATAAAACAAATATCTCTTTGTAAATCTTCCTGGAAGTTCTTATTGAATATGTAAAATACCTACAAAATATGCCATACCTCAAATAATATGTCAGATCATTTTAATGATGATGTAAAATTGAAGGTTGTGGATGAATCCGATGACCCAAAGAAATGTTATCCTTCCCCAGTGCTATCTATTTAAACAAGTACTGTTTCTGTTAACTGAAACAGAGCTTTGATTTTGATCTATAGTAGAATTCTAAAAATATGGTGTTTTAGAACTGGAAAGCTGGTGATTGGGGCCTAATGTCTTATTTTATAGTGTTGGGGAATGGACTTTATGTCTTTTTGAAGGTCCCTGCATTAGTTTTCTGCTGCTGCATAACCACATACCACAAACAGTGTTTTATACCCATTTATTATTTCAAAGTTCTGTAGATCAGCTGTCCAGACATGGCATAAAGAAAATTATTCTTCATTGTCTGGCCATTTTGTGAAGCAACTAGTTATAGATTTTTACAGAATTTTTTTACACAATTTGTTTTTTGACAATTGTGGAAGTGTAACAGGTAAAGACTAAACCCGGGTTTCCTGATTCCTTGTGTGCTGCTCAAAATCTGAGCTGATGGTTTCTTAAACCTCAAATCATAAACACCAAGAGAACGTGTAGAGGATCCATATTGAGACTATAACGTGGTTACAGCTGAATTAACTAAAGCATATTTTCTCTATTGACTATTATGGAGACATAAAAATGAACAAATTTAAGTTCTGTCAGTTGAATTGCACTAATTTTCAAGGAGTTTAGTTTGTGAAGAAAATTATAATCTGAAAAACACGTTTAATATGATCTTGTTCCTATTAAACCACAGTCAAATAACTTTGAATATGTACATATGTATATAGATATGTAGATCTATAGAAGCATAGAGAAACACAGGAAGGATATAAACTAGAGTATTAACATTACCTTGGCTGGTGGAAGAGGGACACTAATGCATGTGGGGGAAGTAAGAGAAAGAGTACCAAGCAAATATGGCAAAGAAAAAGACAGACATTTATAAATCAAGGTCTCATATGGTCATATTTATGCATATATGCAAAATTATAATTAAAATTTTTTAATTAAGCAGAATACTGAGAGTCACCACTCCATCATAACAGCAAGTATATAGCTGAATAAACTGAGGCACATCAGTGGTCACTGCCCCCCAAATTTGGAGAGAGAGCAGATAGAAAGAATCACAAGTTATCAAAGCAGAAACCTCCATGAATGTCAGTGTTGGGATGGGAAAACCTGAACTATAATTGATGTATTGCTGGAGGCTTGATATTGACAAGCTTGAGAGTTAAGAGAGTTAAAAAATCCAGAGGGACTCAGTTGTGGAGGGCCCCCCAACACTTTTGTGATTTTAACTCCACATGTCCTCCCATACCTGCATAGTGAATACCAAATAAAAATCTCCTCTTATTTAAGGTGTTGGGACAAAATTCTGTACACTGTGAAATAATCCTTCTAAAAAGGAAGGAAAAATAAAGACTTTCTGAGACAAACAAAAATTGAGGGAATTTGTTACCAGTAGACCTGCCTTTCAGAAAATGTTAAAAGAAGTTCTTCAGAGAGGAGGAAGATGATATAGATCAGAAATGTGGATCTACATGAAAAAAGGGAGAGCCTCAGTGAATGAATAAGTGAAGGCAAAATAAAGACTGTTATTTTTCTTATTCTTAATTGATCTAAAGGATAGTAATTTGCTTAAAGTAATAATAGCAACAATATATTTGATATATGCATATATATGCTTGTGTATGTGTGAAATGAATGGCAGCAATGATATAAGGGATGGAAGAGAGGAACTGAGAGTATTTGGTTATTAGAGGGTATTTGCACTACTTGTAACGTGGTATAGTGTTATCTGAAAGTGGCCTTGAATTAATTGTAAGTATATCTGTAGACTCTAGGGCAACCTTCGAAGAAATTAAAGAGATAAGAAAAAGCCAAAGTGTACAGACTGTCAGAATACATGAGGCAAAAATTGATAGAACTGCAAAGAGAAATAAATGAATTAACTATTATAGCTAGAGACTTTAACAGCCCTCTATCAGAAATAGACAGAGTTAGCAGGCAGTAAATAAGTAAGAGCATAGTTGAACTCAGTAGCACCATCAATGAAGTGAACATAATTGATATCTATAGACCTCTTCATCTAACAACAGTAGAATACACATTTTTTTCCAAGCTTATATGAAACATTCACCAAGATAGACCATACTCTGGGCCATAAAACACACCTAACAAATTTAAGAGACCAGAAATCATACGATATCTGCTCTCAGACCACAAAAGAATTAAACTACAGGTTAGTAACAGAAAGATAGCTAGAAAATGGCAAAATACTTGGAGATTAAACAACACACATAACATGTGGGTCAAAGGAGAAATCGCAAGAGAAATTTCAAAGTATTTTGAACTAAATGAAAATGAAAATACAACTTATAAAAATATATGGCCTGCAGCAAAAGCAGTGCTTAGAGGCAAATTTATAGCATTGAATGCATATTTTTAAAAAGAGGAGAGGTCTAAAATACTCATCTAAGCTTCTACATTAGGAAACTAGAAAAAGAGCAAATTAAGTTCAAAGTAATTAAAAAGAAATAAAAATTAGAGCAGAAATTAATAAAATTAAAAACAGGAAATCAATAAAGCTAAAAGCTATTTCTTTGAAAAGATCAATAAAATCAATAAACCTCTAGTCAGACTAAGGACAAAAGGGAGCAGACACAAATTGCTAATATTGAAAGTGAAAAAGAGAATATTACTACAGATTTATGGACATTAAAAGGATAATAAAGGAATATTATGAACAACTCCATGCCCATAAATTTGACAACATAAATGAAATGGACCAATTCCTCAAAAAATGCAATCTGCCAAAATTCAAATGGAAATAGAAAATCTGAAAAGACCTATATCTATTAATGAAATTGAATCAATAATAATCTTCCAAAAGAAAAATCACGAGGCCCAGATGGATTCACTGGGGAATTCTAGCAAACATTTAATGAAGAAATTATGCCAAGTCTCAACAATCTTTTTTAGATGATAGGAGTAGCAGGAATACTTCCTAACTCATTCTATGAGGCCAGCATTACCCTAAGGCCAAAACAAGACAAAGACGTTATAAGAAAAGAGAATTACAGACCAATATTTCTTGTGAATATAGATACAGAAGTCTTCAACAAAATATTAACAAATCCAATTCAACAATGTATAAAAAGAATCTTATATCATGACCAAGTAGGATTTATCCCAGGTATGCAAGGCTGATTCAACATTTGAAAATAAATTAATGTAATCCATCACATTGAAAGCCTAAAGAAGAAAAATCACATGATCATATAAATAGATGCAGAATAAGCAATTGATGAAACCTAACACCCATTCATGATAAAAAAAAAAAAGAAACTTTCATTAAACTAGAAATAGGGTGGAACTTCCTCAACTTGAAAAAAAAACATTTACCAAAGAATCTACAGTTAATATCACACTTAATGGTGAGACGCTTGAAGCTTTCCCTCTAAGATTAGGAACAAAGCAAGCATGTCCATTCACACCACTAATTTTCAATATCATGCTAGAAGTCCTAGCTAATGCAGTAGACAAGAAAAGGAAATAAGAGGTATACAGAAGGGAAGGAAGCAATAAAGCTGTCTTTGTTCACAGATGGATGATTGTCTATGTAGAAAATTCAAAAGAGGCCAGACATTGTGGTTCATGCCTGTAATCCCAGCATTGTGGGAGGCCAATGTGGGAGGATAGCTTGAAGTCAGGAGTTTGAGGCCAGCCTGAGTAACATAGCAAGACCCTGTCTCTACAAAAAAACAAAAAAACAAAAATTAGGAGGGTAGCACATGCCTGTAGTCCCAACTACTTGAGAGGTTGAGTCAGAAGGATCACTTGGGCCCAGAAGTTTGAGGTTGCTGTCAGCTATGATGATGCCACCACATACTAGCCCAGGAGACAGAGTGAGACCCTGTCTCAAAACAAACAAACAAACAAAATTTCAAAACAATCTACAAAAACAACTCCTGGAACTACAAAGCAACTATAACAAGGTTGGAGGATACGTAGTTAATAGACAAAAGCCAATCACTTTTATATTAATATATATCACCCATGAACAAGTGGAATTTAAAAACACATTAACATTTACAAAAAGAAATACTTAGGTATAAGTCTAACAAAATATGTACAAGATCTATATGAGGAAAACTACAAAACTGATGAATAAAATTAAAGAAATAAATTGAGAGATATTCCATATTTATGGATAGGAAATTCAATTTGTCAAGAAGTCAGTTTTTCCCAAATTGATCTATAAATTCCATGTGATCTCAATCAAAATTCCAAGTTATCTTGTGGATACTGACAAACTAATTCTGAAGTTTATATGGAAAGGCAAAAGACCCAGAATAGCCCACTCAATATTGTACAAAAACAAAGTTAGAAGACTAACACTACCCAACTTCAAGACTTAATATAAAGCTACAGTAATCAAGATAATGTGGTATTGATTTAAAAAAAAAGACAAATACATCAGTGGAACAGATTATAGAGCCCAGAAATAGACCTCATAAATATAGTCAATTGATGTTTGACAGAGGCAAAGGCAAAACAATGAAGCAGATATAGCCATTTCAACAAATGATGTTGAATGTAGTCTTGGGTCCTTTACCTTCACAAAAATTAACTCAAAATGAACCATAGACCTAAATGTAAAGCACAAAAGTATAAAACTTTTAAAAGACAGCATAGGAGAAAACCTAGATGACCTTGAGTATGGTGATGACTTTTTAGATCTGACACTGGAAATGTTAGAAATAATTAGTAAAAATAAAGAAATAATTGATAAGCTGGACTTAACTAAAATTAAAAACTTATGGTTTGCCAAATACAATGTCAAGAGAGTGAGAGGACAAAGCACAGTCTAAGAGAAACTATTTGCAAAAGGCATATCTGACAAAGGACTGTTATCCAAAACATACAAAGAACTCTTAGAACTCAGCAATAAGAAAATGAACAACCCAATTTAAAAAATGGGCAAAAAAAAAAACCACCTGAACAAATATTTCACCAAAGAAGATATAAAGATGATGAGTAAGTATATGAAAACATGTTTGACACCATATGTCGTTGGGGAACTGCAAATTAAAACAACAGTGAAATACTGCTACACACCTATTAGAATGGCCAAAATTCAAAATCTGAAACACTGACAACACTAAATTCTGGTGACTATGTGGACAGGAAATCTCACTCACAGCTGGTGGAAATGTAAAATGATACAGCACTTTGGAAGACTGTTTGGCAGTTTCTTACAAGACTCTTACCATACGACCTAGCGATCACACTCCTTGGTACTTCCTAAAATGAATAGAAAACTTACCTCTACACAAAAGCCTGCAGCTTTACCAAAACCTGGAAGCATCCAATATGTGCTTTAGTAGTTGAGTGGATAAATAAACTGTGGTACATCAGACAATGAGTACTATTCAGTGCTAATAAAAGGAAACGAGTTTTCAAGCCATGAAAAGATATGGAGGAAACTTAAATGCATATTATTAGATGAAAGAAGTAAATCTGAAAAGATTATGTACTATGTGATTCCAACTATATGACATTCTGGAAAAGGTGAAAACTATGGAGATAGTAAGATTAGTGGTTGTCAGGAGTTGGGGGTGATGAATAGGCAGGGCGCAGAGAATAATTTTTTCTCTTTTTGAGGGCCCCATTCCTTGCAATCACAGAGAATTTTTAGGGCAGTAAGACTATTCTTTAAGATATTACACTGGTAGATACATGCCACTATACATTCATCAAAGCCCATAGAATGTATGACACCAAGAATGATTCCTAATACAAACTATGGACTTTGGGTGATAAAAATGTATCAATATGACTTCATTGATTTGTAAGGGATGTAGGACTCTGGTGCATGATGTTGATATGTGGGGAGTTGTGGGTGTTGGGGGCAGTGGTTACATAGGAACTTGCTGTACTTTCTGCTCATTTTCTCTGGTGTGTGATGCTGATAATTGAATGAATTGTCAATGTTGGGGACAGTGGGCGTATGGTAACTCTCTGTTCTTTCTGCTCAACTTGTTGGGAACCTAAAGTTCCTGTAAAAATGAAGCTTATTAATTAAAAAATAGAATGCTGCTGGAGAGGTAGCAAATATGAAGAAGATGGATATGTTTAGTTGTCAAGTGTGAAATGAAATCAAAGATGGTTGTAAAAACTCATGGGCTCTAGAAATGAACAACAACAAAAATGAGGATGCAAAACCCTGAAGGAAGAAGATTGATGGCTCTTCCTTTATTTTACCCTCCCCAGATAAAGAAATTGCCTTTATTTCTAGGAGAAGGACCTTGTAACAGTAACTAGAATTAAGTTATGGAGCCACAGAAGAGATCTCCCTTACATGTCATGGGACAAATGAGTGCGAGAGTGACTGCACTCCAAACAACAAATAAATATATACATGATACTTTGTACCTCTGTGCAGCCTTAAATCAGCAATGTTCCATGTGTCTACATTGTACATAAGAATAGCATCTATCAGTAGGGCAAGTCTCTCCAAATGTTGAATCATGATTCAGTGCATTTGGACTTTACACCCATGGTTTGTCTGTCTCTGATAGCAAGGTTTATACCTAGTCTAGATATTTTAATAGCCACAAGTAGAGCTAAAAAAACTGCTATATAAAACCATCCTACCTTGACAAATGTACCTTTAAATGACAATTTAAAAACATATGTGTAAAGCCATGACTTTTACATGACTGTAGCTGCTAAGGTATCAAGATGACTCAAAATATTATTATAGTGCACATGTAAATGTTCATTTGATGAGCTGGCAATGTTTGGGGAGTAAAAAAACAAAGATGTACATAATTCCAAATTATTTCTTATTTATTTCCAGAAATGGATTTTTCTTGCCTGAATTTCAACAAATTACTAATTATATTATTAAAGCCAAAATAATATCATAATCTGTAATCTATTTACAGTAATGATCTAAAGGATTAATGAATTAAATGAAATTATAATTAAGGGGCTAAAGCTTGCAATTATTTTCCAAAAAATGTGGATTAAGTTAAATGCAAAATTTAAAAAAATAAATATATTTTTAATGCTTTAATAAAATTTTTAAATTCTTTATTTGAATCAAAAGTCAAACTGCAAATTAAATTATTGAATATCAAAGTTTTGAATAACAGTTAATTTTTGCATTATTGTCTTGAAAAATCTAATTAAGAACTTTTATACAAATAAAGTTATTCTCAATTCCTGTATTCAATGTTCCTCTAGCTGCCAAAGCAAGAAAAATAAGTCAAACCAGTAACATGCTACATAGTGTTATATTGAGATCTACATATATACAAATTTAAGAGTAATGTAGATTGTTTAATATGGCTGATTTTCCTGAGCCATGAAAAGCAAGTGTTGCAAATACTGCCCTAATATGGAACCAGAAATTGGAACATAATAAATAAGACATTTAACTCTGAACATTTCAAGGAAAGGTCACTTTATGCAGGAGTTCACTGCATTCATGGTCTCTGAGAGACAGGATGTGATATTCATTATTTTGTCTTTTCTGTTACCTAAAGGCTTCTGTCACTCAAATCTTCCTCACTTTCCAAAGCAGTGTCCAACTCTGATGCTAGCAATGGCACAACTCAAACCTTTCATGGCATTCAGATGTAGTCATATTGTGTCTTGAGGATAAATGGCAAGAGATGTGTGGACAGTATTTTCTGGGACCTCAATGGTATTCATCATGGCAGGGCATGCTTGGGTTATGCATCAGCAATGTGCCAGTAATAAATACCAGATCCCCAGTGACAGAGACACCTTTGCATTATTTAATATATTTATTTTTGTGTGTATTTGTGATATGCAGAACCCTCTATAAGGCAAACCTTAGGTAAGGACACCCTCTTGCTTGGGTCCAAGATCTCTTAGATTGTATAAATGAAAGACCAATGGGGAAAGGTGCTAAGCATCGAGATATAAGATTTTTAACCATTACACTGAGAACCTGAGAAGTGGTAGAAGGGACCAGGTAAGCAGGAAGGATGCTCAGCAAGTGTCTGGTCTGGCTCAAAGGAGAGTGTTAATGATATAGAATCCAGCCATAGTACTGGGCTCAGATCATTGTGCAATGACTGACAGGAGCAAGAGAAGAGGTATAATGTTAATACAGATTTTACTCTTCTTTTTGCTGTGGTCACAAGTGGTGTAGTTTCCCCCCATGACATATGATGGTTTAATACAGGTTTTACTGGAAGAAGATCGCTGGCTCATTCTTGTAGATGTATAATGGTTTGGGTGACTGCAGTTCATTCTACAGCACTAGTTCTGCTCAACAAATGCCCCACCATGCACTCTCATTCCCTGCAGGTGGGGTACAACTGGCATTTGGGAAGTCCTCTCCTAATAACTTCCGATAATCGGTTGAAGTTTGAAAGTAAGTGTTGAGGAGAAAGGGTGAAAGAGGCAAGTCTTCCACCAACTCGTGCTATTCAAGGTATCAACATATTACAGTGAATATATTCTGACTTGGGCCTCAATTCCAACAGACATTGGATACTATTTTAAGTTGTTATCTTTTGTCCTCTATACCTTAGGTTAGGAACAGACCTGCTATTAAATGCATAATCACACAATTTTCTATGGCCTTTCTTAATACCTTTCCAAGCAGAAAATCTGAAGTTTTCAGCTGTGTGCTTAATAATTATAGTTTCCTACTCTTCTGAACTTCAGGTCTCAAAGTCATGTTATATTTCAGTATCTTCTTTATCTTCATACTTCATTGTAACAAAGGCTATCTAACTTTAGTGTTTGGCACATGTAAGTTAAAAAAAAAATCTCATCCCTACCTACATCTCTCCAAATAAATACTATCAAAATTCACTTTTTAAAAAAAAATAGCTACATTTAGTGGAAAATTGACTTGGATTTTATAAAATATTGAATATGAATCATCTTTGAGTAATAATTCTGACAATTTCCTCTTCAAACTTTCAATTAATCAATTAGTTGTCCCCATGTTCAGGAACTAGATACTATGCAATGTGATGCCCACTTTCCCTGTTTGAGAACTGCCCCTGATACGTAAGGGGGATCCTCCATCAACCACCATTCATTCATTCATTCATTTTATTCATTCCGTCATTCATAACAGATATTCGGGGAGCATTTGCTATGTGTCAAGCAGTGTCTCAGTTTTGAAACTGGGACAAAAGAATCAAAATTCCTGCCCTCTCTACTAGATTATAGCGAGAGAAGACAGAGATTAAACACATAGTCCCCCAAATAAACATCTGATAACCAACTGTGACAAGTTCTGTGAAAGAAAAAAACAGGACTCTATGAGAGAAAATAAGGAGGAAACCTGCTTTAGATCTGGGGGTTCAAAGAACACCTTTGTAGAATGACACTGAAATTGACATTAAAGGATGAGGAGAGAGATAGGGAAAGTTTTGGATGAGGAAAACAGGTATACAGGGGAAGTGTAATGCTGGGTCTGTGCTTTGAGATGAGTTCCGAGAGTAGGCAGAAGCCGGATCATCCAAGGCTCCGTAGGTTCTGGTAGACTATTTGGATTTGATATCCTGCCAGAAGAACAACAGAACTGTGGAAAGATTTTGAGCAGGATTTTAAGACTCTGTCCTCATAATCAAAACTAACTGATCCAAGAGTTGTCAACTGATTTCAGCTAGACCAATCAGATTTTCCCTTCCAGGAGTTTGAATTTATGAACAAGAACACACAGACTTTGAAAGTTTCTGTAAGCTCAGCAACTCTAGACAACATTCTAGAAAGTCCATGAATTTCTGCTACTGAGTGCCCAGAGCTTCCTAGGTTCTTATCCTTCTCCAGGCATTTTTACTCTTTCCTGAATTCTAATAAATACTCAGTATTCCCATAAAGTTATGTATTATTGTTATTATTATTTTGAACAAGTTAGGTGGATTTCATTTATTTTAATTAAAACAAAAAACTTAACTAACAATTATCAATTGATGCTTTTCTGTAGTGGCTTTTATATTTTGTCAGTGCTTTTAGGTGGCTGTCCTAACGAACAAATATAGAAGAAAGACGAATTAAGATGATAATTTTGTTGCTATTTCTGGTCATCATTTTTGCTTTGTTGAACTAAGATGCTTGGAAGCTTTTTGATTTTTTCTTTTTTTTTACACTGAGTGTATAGGGTAAAGAAATGGCTTTTCTCAGTTGATACACTTAGATCCTTAAAAACAAGGATACAATTCAATTAAACCTGGAAAGTCAAAAAAAGTTTAAAAAATAGGTAACTTTTCCTTTTCCCGTTTTTGTTTCTTCAGTAAAATTTTTGGTTGTATCAGAACACTGGCATTATCAAAAGCCTTGAGTGTTGTAAAACAAGTCCCGCAAGGACTCTCTGTTAAACCTTAAATCAATAGGCTACAAATTGGTTAAAATTAAGTAATCTTCAAATATAGCACTAAATCTTTGCTCTTGAGCAATTCTGTGCACTTATTCCTGAATGACTTTGAGTCTAGTGGGAGGATAAGATATCACAAATCAAGCATTTGCCATGATTAGGCTTGGTGAATTCTCCCTGGGACATTCATAGAGGACAAGTGTCTGGAATCAAAAAATAAATTTGAAGTTCAAAATAAAACACTGCATTATCTCAATTATTTCATCTTTAATGTGAAATTTATTATTTATGAAAATGAGGACAAAAACGTTTTTCAAATTTCATATGGTCTTGATGCACTATTATAAGAAGTAAAAAAAATTCTGATTTATCTTTTTCTCTTTCTCTCTTGCTTACTTGTTTGCTTTTGTTTTTAACCCTTGCTCTCGTTATCTTTCTTTTCTCACCTGTAAAAATGGGGATGATGATACTAACTGTATAAACTTGCTATAATAATTAAATGAGAAAAATCTATGTTAACAATGAATATCACAGTGGATAAACTACAGTAGCTTCTCAATGGATATTTCTCTTTCTTTCCTTTCTACTCAATTAAAAATCGTATCAAATGAATTGTGTACACATCGATCAGAAGATTGATCATGAATCAGAAACTACATAACTTACAGAAAGAATCAAAGCAGATACTTATTATCAAACACCAGATTAGCCTATGGAAATAAAAGACAACAAACATGCGGCAATTCATTTTGCTAATGTGGTCATGCTTTGCTTAATGATGGGAATACATGTTGAGAAATGTGTTTTTACACAATTTCTTTGTTGTGTGAACATCATTGAGTGTACTTTCACAAACCTACATGGTATAGCTTACAACCTACCTAGGCTATATGCTATGACCTATTGCTCCTAGGCTACAAACATGTACAACATGTTACTGTACTGAATACCATAGGCAATTGTAACACAATGGTAAGGATTTGTGTATCTAAACATTTCTAAACACAAAGAAGGTACAGTATAAATACAGTAAATACAATGTTGTAATCTTATGTGTTACAGGGTCTAGCTCTGTTCCCCGGGCTAGAGTACAGTGTCATCATCATAGCTGGCTGCAACCTCAAACTCTAAAGCTCAAGAGAACCTCCCACCTCAGCCTCTCAAGTAGCTGGGACTATAGGTGCGTGACACCATCCTTCGTTAATTTTTTGTAGAGACAGGGTCTCAGTATTTTGCTCAGGCTGGTCTTGAACTCCTGGCCTCAAGCAATTCTCCCGCCTCAGCCTCCCAAAATGGTAGGGTTACAGGCATGAGCTACCACACCTGGCTGGTAATCTTATGGGAATACCGTTATATATAGGGTCTGTTGTTGGCTGAAATATTGTTAGGCCATGCATGACTGCAGTTGTTTCTTCCCTTTAAAATTTATTCTTTAACTGACGATTGATGTCTGTATTAGGGACTATAACAGACCAGAATGATATTTATCTCCCTACAAAAACTAAAGCTTCAGTGTAGGTGTAACTTGTGATATCTCCATGTTCGCCAAACCCAGAATGCATCTATTGGCAGTCACGGGTATGATTGTTAAAGAAACCAAATTGAGAAAGCTTAAGCATAGGCTCAATTGAGCAATTTGCCACTCTAGGTATATATTTGGCAATCAGTTAGCTTTAGCTACGATGTGTGTCTGAAACTACATAGTGCCCAGAGACTACTCTGAAGGGAGAAATGGGCCAACATAAGTTAATAAAAAAAAGCAAATCACTTATTTTATTTTTTAAGAGACATTTACATAATGTTTTCTTTGTTCCTGGCTCTAAGAGCATCATACATATTAATTCATTTAATTCTCATAACAATCATTTGCAGAGGGTACTATGACTATCTCCATTTTGCAAGTTAAAAAAATGAGGCACAGAGAAGTGACTTGTTTAAGTTACTGTTGAATGAATTTTGTCTATTCTGGTTTCTGACATGAACTTGCCCTCTGTCTTTGGTCTTCTGACTTCTGCTATGAAATAGTGCTTCTATTACCTATAATCTTTCAGGTTGCAAAAAAGAGACCTGCCCAAACTATATGAAAGGACAAGGGCTTAAAAGGATTACCAAGAAGTGAGAAAGCACCAAAATCTATTTTAGCAGCTGTGGAGTCAGGCTGGGTTCCAGGGCTTCTGAGGCCACCAGGTACACACACAGGCATCAGGGAGAACAGAATCAATAGCTCATTGCTAATCAAGACACAACAGCTCCCCAAATTCCTCAGTCATTGTATTTTTCCCTCAGAACAATTAATCTCATTAACTCTTGCTGTCTTTCTGTATGCAATTTAATTTCTGACTAAGGGCATTTTTTCACCTTCTCATATAAGAGAACTTTGGGAATGGATTTTGGTACCAACGCAACTCTGGCAGTTGACTGTCTCACTAGTATCCATGGCTATTTTTGTTTTGGGCACCAATACCTGGTTCCTTCAGGTATTGGCAGACACTCAGGGGATTAGTCTCCTGTATAATACAGGTTTCCAAAACCTCATATTGATCTTGTTGCCTAGCCTGACTCCTTCAAGATGAAAGGCCAAGTTCAGTCCTTAGCCATATGGTCTCTTCCATTTCGACGGATTTTTGGTTTCTTTCCCTATCATTGCAACAATCCTTTGATAATACTTCTATTTATACCTCTTGCCTGAACTCCAAATTTCCCATGTCCACACTAAACTCATCATCATCTTCCCCTAGACCTGTGCTTTCTCTTGTATAACCTATTGGTGAATAGAGTCACCATCCTTCTGGTAGAGAAGGGAGAGAAAATTCTGGATTAAATGTTTTCAATATTCACTCAGCTTTCCCTTCATCTTCTAAAAGTCTATCAATTCATCCCTTTTCTTCCTATGCCCACTATCTTTTCTGTAGTTTATGTCACCATAATTTCTAGCCTGTGATTGCAATAATCTCTTAAATTCCCCAGTCTCGATTCTTTCCAGGGTTATTTTTTCTTAAACAAAAGTGTTATTCTATTAACCTTCTAATGAAAAGTTTTAATGCATTTCCAGAATTTTAGCTATTTTAGGCTTGCACTTATAGTTCTTCAAGATCTGACCCCAAGCAGCTTTTCGGATTGTGTGTGTTTCCTGCCACATTCTTCCCTGAACACTTTGTTGCAGTCCCATGCAGCCATCTTCACATTTACTGTGCAAAAAGCATCCCAGGACATGCCACAGGCCTTCACAAATGCTGCTTTCCCTTCCTGGAATGTCTACCCAACTTCTGGATCCTCTTCTCTGTCTTACTAACCAGGGTGCAAAATTTAAGGAGGTACAAAAAAATTCAGTAATGAAGATAATGCATATGTTTATGAAATATTTTAAAAATTAATTAAAATACACATGATGAAAAAGTATTAAAATAAAGACAGGATCTATTTTTGTCTTTAATGATCCTGCCTCACTTACCACACACTTACCACACCCTAATCATGGCCATTGTTCCAATAAAACTTTATGAGAACAAGTATTCAACCTGCTGGCTATAGTTTGCCATGAAACTTTTGAAAACATTGCATTAAAACACCATATATATTGATTACTGAGTATTTTGGCACCCCTTAAATTTGTGCCTGTAATGAGATTCAACCAATGATAAAAATTCTCCCAACAAAGAATAGTCCAGGCCTGGATGGCTTTACTGCTGAATTCTACCAAACTTTTAAAGAAGAACTAACACCAGTTCTCTTCAAATGATTTCAGAAAATTGAAGAGGAGGGAATTCTCCCTAACTCATCTTATGAGGCCAGCATTACCCTGATAACAAAACCAGACAAAGGGCGCAACAAGAAGAATGAAACTGGATTCCTATCTCTCATCACCTACAAAAATCAACTCCAGATAGATTAAAGACAGTAACATAAAACATGAAACTCTAAAACTACTAGAAGAAAACATAGGGAAAACACTTCAGGACATTGGTCTAGCCAAAGATTTTATGGCTAAGATTTAAAAAGCACAGGCAACAAAGCCAAAAATAAATAAATATGAGTATATTAAACTTAAAAGCTCCTGCACAGCAAAGGAAACAATCAGCAGAGACAACGTGTTGAATAAGAGAAAATATTTACAAACTATCGGACAAGTGGGCAATATTCATAATAACAAGCAACTCAACAGTAAAAACAAAACAAAAACAAACAATCTCATTAAAAAGTAGGCAAAACAAATGAACAGATATTTCTCAAAAGAAAACATACAAATATATGTAAAAAATGCTCAACATCACTAATCATCAGGAAAATGCAAATCAAAACCACAATGAAACGTCATCTTACTCCAGTTAGAATGGCTATTACTAAAAAGACAAAAAATAACAGATGCTGGTGAGGATGTAGAGAAAAAGGAACTCTTGTACATTGTTGGTGAGAATGTAAATTAGTACAGCCACTATGGAAAATAGCGTGGAGATTTCTCAAATAACTAAAAATAGAACTATCATATGATTCAATAATACTTCTACTGGGTATTTATCCAAGGGAAAAGAAATCAGTATATCAAAAGGATACCTGCACTTGTGTGTTTGTTGCACAGCAATCACAATAGCAAAGACATGGAATCAGCCTAAGTATCTATCAACAAATGAATAGATATAGAAAATGTGTTTTATATACACACAATGGAATACTATTCAGCCATAAAAAGGAATGAAATAATGTCATTTGCAGCAACTTGGATGGAACTGAAGGTCATTGTGTGAAGTGATATAAGCTAGGCACAGAAAGAAAAATATTGCATGTTCTCACTCACGTAGGCACTAAAAAATTTGATCTCATGGAAATAGAAAGTAGAATGATAGACACGAGAGTCTGGGATGGGTGTGTGGGCTGGGGGAATGAAGAGATATTGGTTAATGGGTACAAACATACAGTTAGATAGAAGGAATGCATTTTAATGTTTGATGGCAGAGTAGGATGACTATAGTTAACAACAGTGTATTGTATATTTCAAAATAGCTGGAAGAGCAGACTTGAAATGTTCCCAGCACATAGAAATGATAAATACCTAGGGTGATGGATACACTAAATACCATGAATTGATCATTACACATTCTATATGTGTAACAATGTATCACATGTACCCATAAATATGTACAAATATTATGTAGCAATTTAAAAGAAGATTTGGCTCACACATCACCTTCACTTAGGAAACTTGTCCCCTGCCCATTTGATGTGTGTCCCCAACCTCCATATGATCCTATAGCATACCTCTATTGTAGCATTTTCTATACTACATGCAATTGCTGGCTTCCTAGTGTCTGCCTCATAACTAAACAGTATGTTCTTTAGGCACATAAACAGCGGTGTTGGGTTATCTCCCCAATTTAACAACAGCAAATTATTTTTGAGCACCTATGTATGCATCATATGTATCTTACACTAAACTCTGTATCATATTCTATACCAACCACTTTCAAACTTTATTTCTAATTCTTACAACTTTTAAGGTGAGATTTTCATCATAATTCTATAAGTTTGGAAGTGGAAGCATACAGTGATTAACTAATATTTAGCCAATAATTAATTGATGGAGCCAACTTTCAAACTGGAGTCTGTCTCTTTCTAGATCACATGTATTTCCCATTAAACAATTTTTCTCAGTGTGTCTATTCACAGGGGCAACTGAACAGCAGACAACTCAAGACACTGTGTCCTCCAAATTTTACACCAGAACATTTTGTCCTATAGTGGAGCTACTGGTCTAAGAGTAAGATGGTGTCACTGTGTGGTGGGGGCAGTCCTCGTCACCCTGACCTGGCAAGCCCTTAAAGGTTGTCAGTTGATCGGCACTTTTAAAGTGCATGGCAGCGGGACCTATAGTGTGTGAGCAGAGCAAGACACATGTGCCCCGGGAGCAGCTTTCTCAGCTGCTTTCAAGTGGTCTCTGAGTGTGGTTATTTTTTGTTTTATTTTGTTTCATTGATTTTGGAAAACTTTAAATTATAGAAATCAAACAACTCACTGAAAAACTTAGAAAGTACATACATTTTTAACAACGTAAAAGGAAAGATTGGTCCCACCACCCTGAGAGAGATTCTGTGAACAGCTGTATATCCCTCTCAAGGTATCTGTGTTTCTAAGTTTAGCATTGCTGCCAGGGTACCGGCCCTGCCCTCGCTTTTTCACCATTATGATTCTTTGCTGTCCTCCTCCAGCTTGGGACCACAGCTTGTATGACAGCCCACTTCTGTCCTAGGCACACTCCGAGACTCTGTTTCTACCAGCTTCCCTTAAGTAACGTGCAACCAAGATTTTGATGCACAATTACATTTGACTCTCCTGTGTATTATGGCATAAAATAGATACTATTAATATTAGAAGAATCTAGCATGTTACAGTTTCATATAGTTGAGGCAATTTCACCATCTGCAAAGCATTCAGTGATGCCATTGTGGGTGCCAGGACTGCTCCATATTATGATTTAAACAACCCCCACCCCGCTCCCCTTCTCTTTGCCTGTAAGGTAGGACCAGCTCTCAGCCTGTGTGGTTCAGAGCCCCATCTCACACTCTCCATGTCTTCACTCTTCCTTCTACCTGCCTTCCTCCTGCCTTCCACAGATTCTGCTCTTCCTCTCTCGTTCAATTTTCTGTCCCCTACTTCTTTCTTCTCTTTTATGGTAATTTGCTATCCCCTTCCCATGACATCCCCTCTATTTATCTCTTTTAGCTAACTATTTCCAATTCCTCTCCCTTTTTCTTACTGTATGCTTTATAAGCTCTGTGTTCATTCCTTATCCTCCAGCCCTTTCGCAGGCATCCAGTGGATCTAACTGAGTCCAGGTCACGTATGGCTTCAGAATACCATCTTTATAGTACACATCTTCATTTTTAAAGCAATATAACACAAACATATTTTTGCCACTTCAAAAAGTAATTGCCCCTCGCATACATTAAAAATTCAGTATAGACAACTCTAACTTCCTTACATAATCATCTTTTTCTTTTTTTGAACACTTTACAGCTGACACAACTGAAAAAGAATTAGTTGGAGTAAATTATATTTAGGAAAAACAATTCAAAATTGATGGCAGTAGAGAATGGTAGTAGCAGCTTAACTTGAAATTGTGTGTGTGTGCGTGTGTGTGTGTAGGCTGTGTGTAAATGTGAGCAAAACTGCATTTCTACATCTATGGTTTTGAAATACTGGATCTCTTGGAAAAGGATGTAACAATTTTCTTATTCCACAAATAAGAGATAAGAGAGATGTATAATCTAACAGAGTGATTAGTTAAAAAATCAATTTATTATAAAAGCAAGCTCTTAAATTCTTTCTTGCATTGGTGTTTAACTGTAAGTACAATTCACATTTAGGACTTCACTGTAACAAAATGCAAATGCTTACTAAACAGCCTGACCCTCTCTTGTTATGAAATCTTGGCACAAGATCAGGAAAGACCTGCATTCCAGACTTCAGACTTCAGATCTTGAGGACAGCTGAGGTAGGGTGGTCTTTATTGCCCTTTTATAATTTTATGTTCTGTGATTTTTTTTTCCCTTGTCTGGAGGGTTGATTGTTTTTTTCCCTTGGCTGACAAGAAAAGAAGATGAGTGAACACTTCAGTTCTAAGAATTTTGTTTCACATAAATCAGGAGTTATTCATGTCAACAAGCTTGGGAGATTATTTAGCAATTTCCTTGGCAACAAGCCTTTCAATATATTTTAAAGTACAATTGTAGATGTAGGGACTCAATACTTGCTTGTGAAATGAATGAAATGAAATGAAATTCAGCTGGGTTAATGTCAATAGCATGATTTGCCCTCAACATCCACAAAGAACTTAAAACAGCAGGGTTTTACCTTTGAAAATTGCTTTCCTGTCCTTTATTTTTAAGTAATCAAGGTAATTCTTCTATGCACAGCATTCTATCTGAAAAAACTGACACACTAAAGCAAATAACTTTTTAAGACCCAAAAATAAATGCGTAGTGTTATGTTTGTGAAAAAGGAGTAGCATTAGATCATACTTTATTCTAAAAAGAATTGGAGGGAGAAACAGCTCTAAATCTTATAAAACGTGGCTGTTTTGTCCTTTATCAGGTTGCTTTGAATTGAAACGGGAAGCCTGTTATATTGAGATTTATGTCTTGGCAGCTGTGTGCAAGGCCATGGTGTGAAATAAACATGGGCATTTTCAGTTCAGTTTTCTAAAAAAGCCATGATGCAGTTGAGGGTTTTCAGGAACATTGACTCAGCGCCTAGATCAGAGTGTTTCCTAACCCCTATCAGCTTCCTATTTTGGGACCAGATGGAGCATTAACACAGTTCCCGCCACTCTGTTTAGGATCTGTCCCATCTACATCAAGCTGCTCAGAAGCTGAAAACACAAAAGAGGCTTGGTAATATCCCAGGAAATGCAGGGCTCCAGCTAGGCTCAGGTGAGCAGTGGAGCTACTGGGCTTCCCTCTTTCTGCTGGTGAGTTTTCATAGTAGCAATGACTCAAACCAAAAGTCCCTGAACTGATAATGGTAATGGAGAACCATACAAAAGCCAGGATAATCACTGGATCATTCTTCCACCTCCCAGCACGTATCTCCTTCCTTCATTATCCAAGGTCTATATGCGATTAAAACTGAGTGAGATCTATCCTGCCTTCAAAAACTCATAGTCTAACAGGAAAAGCTGATCCCTGTACTATAACTATAATATAGTGTCATAAGTAAAATTCTAGGGAACATCTGCTAGTGTAGAGGAGGATGCATCAACCAATGAAATGTGGGGTGTAGGGAAATGTTTGGTAAGGGAAAGATTCTTGGAGATGAACAGGAGGTGTTTCCCTGATGGAATGAGGCTCTGGTGTAGCATAGGGAAAGAACATCTGTGCAGGAAAAAAATAGCACGTGTGCTTTGGAAACAAGGTAAGAGATCCATGGAGTGTGTGTGAGGAACCACAAGACATTCTCTATGGCTGCAATGTCAATGTGGGAAGCAGGTACTGAGGAATATAGAGCAGGGAGCTGCATGGTGAGGTTCTAGGATGTTGTGCTAAAGGGCTGAGATCTTATTCTATAGGGCCTGGAGATGCCTTGAAGTGTTTGAGGCAGGATAATGACATGAGTAGGTTTCATTTTTGGTAAATCACAGTGGTAGCTGTGTGTGGGATAAACTTGAGAAGAACAACCCTAGAGGCAAGAAACCAGTTGGAGATCTGGAGTAATCAGGAGATATTGGCAATAACCACTGATTTTCAGTTTTATAACATTCATAAGAAAACATTGGATGAGGTATTATGAGGCATGGGTCCTGGAGCCAGGCCTGAGTTTGAATTCTGCCCTTACTGCCTTACCGCTGCATGACCCTGGGCAAGTCATTAACCTCCAAGCCTCATTTCATTCATGTATAAAATAGGGATGAAAATAAATCCCCCTCATGAATTACTATGAAAATTAACAAGACAATCAGTCCAAATTGCAGAGCACAGTGCCTAGTACTATGGAGCACTTCATAAATATTAACCATTATAATCATATAATAAAGAGAAAAATAAAAAAATAGGTAATGTAGTAAGGAATATCAATGACATTTCTGAAAAATCTAATCATTTATTCCAATCAATACCATAAAACATGATTGTTTTTCTCCAGCAAGGATTCAGGGAAAAACCCTATCAGAGTGAAAAAAGTAAAGGGAATTTAATTTTCTGCAAAGGAAATCCTACCCTTATTGACATGCACTCTAGTTTTCAATACGCAAAGTTCTATACTTGGCATGGCCTTGTGTTAAGTTAAATATAGGAAAAATGCAAAAAAAAAAAAAAGCCATCAATATTTCTGCAGTCTGTTCACTGGTGATGAAAAATACTTGATATAAGCAGTAGCTACATAACCTATCAGCATTTGAAAGGCTTCACTGCCCAGAGATGCTTAATAAAATCTCAGTTCTTTCTGGCTGGCTTCATAGGATATCATAGTATCTTTCTTTGTCTGGCTAATGGCAATAAAGTACAGATGTGAGTAGTTCAAGGTATTCAATCATTTTTTTATGTATTTAATCTTTTTATTTTTCAATCCTTTGTATGATTTTATTTATTTCTTGTCTTTTAAAAAGTTATTTCAAAATATTAAGGGGGTACAAATGTTTTAGGTTACCTGGACCATTTTTGTAATGCTTGAGTCCTGGTTATAAGTGTGGCTGTCACCTAAATAGTGTTCATAGTACCAATTAGGTTGGTTTACTCCCCTCCCCTCTTCCCTGCTTACTTTCCATTGAGTTTTACTTCCCTCTGTGCATGTGTGTGCTCATCGTTTAGTTCCAATTTAATAGTGAGTACATGTGGTGTTTGCTTTTCCATCCTTGAGATATTTCACTTAGGAGAATGGTCTCCAGTTCAATTAAGACTGTTGGAAAAGAGATTAATTCATCCTTTTTTATGGCTGAGTAGTACTCTATGGTATACATATACCACATTTTATTAGTCCACCCATGAATTGATGGGCACTTGGGTTGATTCCACATCTTTGCAATTGTGAATTGTGCTGCACTAAACATTTGAGTGCAGGTGTCTTTTTGATAAAATGACTTCTTTTCCTTTGGGTAAATACCCAGTAGTGGGATTGCTGGATTGAATGGTAGGTCCACTTTTAGTTCTTTGAGGAATCTCCATACTGTTTTCTGTAGAGGTTGTACTAATTTGCAGTTCGGCCAAGAGTGTGGTAATATAAGTGTTCCTTTCTCTATGCATCCATGCCAGCATTTACTGTTTTGGGATTTTTAAATAAATGCCATTCTAACAGGGGTAAGGTGATATCTCATTGTGGTTTTAATTTGCATTTCCCTGATGATTAGTGACATTGAGCATTTTTTCATGTTTATTGGCCATTTGTCTTTCTTCTTTTGAGAAGCTTCTGTTCATGTCTTTTGCCCACTTTTCAATAAGGTTGTTTGTTTTTTTTCCTTGACTATTTGCTTGAGTTCTTTGTAAATTCTGGTTATTAGCCCTTTGTCAGATGCGTAGCTTGTGGATATTTTCTCCCATTCTGTAGGCTGTCTACTTGCTCTGTTAATTATTTCCTTAGCTGTGCAGAAACTTTTTAGTTTGATCAAACCCCATTTATTAATTTTCGTTGTTGCCATGATTTCCATTGAGGTCTTTTTCATAAATTGTTTGCCTAGGCTGATATCTAGAGGAGTTTTTCTTACATTTTCCTTTAGAATTCTTATGGTTTCATGCCTTAGATCTAAGCCTTCTACCCATCTTGAATGAACTTTTGTGAGTGGTGAGAGGTAAGGGTTCTGTTTCATTCTTCTACATGGGGCTATCTAATTTTCCTAGCACTATTTATTGAAAAGGCCTTTTCCTCACTGTACATTGTTGTCTGCTCCGTGAAAGATCAGTGGGCTGTAGGTAGATGGTTTTATATCTGGGTTGTCTGTTCTATTCCATTGGTCTAAGTCTCTATTTTGTTCTTCCTTTTCTAGTTCCTTGAGGTGTGACATTAAGTTCTTAATTTGTGATCTTTCTGTCTTTTTGATGTAGGCATTTAAGGCTGTGAATTTCCCCCTGAGGAATGCTTTTGCTGTGTCCCAAAGATTTTGATAGCTTGTGTCTTGTTTGTGTTCAGTTCAAAGAATTTTTTTTTTTTTTTTGCAATTCAATTCAACAAATATTTATTGTTAAAAATTCCTTCGACTTTCCCCTTCTTAATACAGTGGGTCCTTTATAGAAGAGAGAGTTCAGCCCCAAATGCTGAACTATTTCCAACTGAGGTTATCAAAGGTTATCCATAGGGCTGAAGAGTTCGGGAAATCTCTCCTCCAGGTCTGTGGTTTTCCTCCCTGGTCTGCCTTTTCTTTACACTATCTCCAAACATCCAAAGAACAGCATTATAAAATAGAAATAACACTAGATTCACAGGTTTTGCCCTATCCTGTTCTTTCTGAGAAGGCCTCCTGTCATCTGGGCCACTCTACCTGGAACTTCCCAGGGCCCTCAGATTCATCCTTCAGCATTCCCTCCAGTATGAGGAACAGAACTACTTCCCCTTCATTCTGCTCCCCTTCCTTCGGGCTCCCCAGCCTGCATCATACTAACTTTCTGTCTATTCTGGCAGGTGTCACAGCATCAGCTTTGGCCTCAAAGAATTTTTTGATTTCCGTCTTAATTTCATTCTTAACCCAATAATCGTTCAGCAGCAGGTTGTTTAATCTCCATGACTTTGTGTAGGTTTGAGTGTTTCTCTTGTGATTGATTTCTAGTTTTATTCTGCTGTCATCTGAGAAGGTACATAATATGATTTTGATTTTTCTTTTAGTGTTTTGAGACCTGTTTTTGTGTCTTAAGATATGATCGGTCTTGGAGAATATCCCATGTGCTGCTGAGAAGAATGTGTACTCTGTAGTTTTGGGGTAGAATGTTCTGTAAATATCTGTCAGGTCCATTTGATTTAGAGTTTGGATGTATTTAAAATTTATAATTTTATTTATTTGTTCTATATTGAAAAATTAAGTTATTGGTAATTGTTTTAAAATATGGGAGTTTAAAACAACATGAAAAGAAAATTCCCTTCACTTTGGTGATTTGTCCTAGCCTTGAAAATGGGACCTGAGCAATTATAGGCTCCTTCATAGAGTGAATGCTTTAGTCACCCTAAAAATGACGAAAATTGTAGGGCAAGTTTTACCAGGAAGCACTTCTATTATTATTATAAAGATAACAGTTCTCTCTAATATTAGTTCATCGGCAATCTTTTTTTTAACTCATGCAATTAACCAAAAGCAAACAGAAATTGCTTCAAGGAAAAGTACTCATATTTTTATAGACTACTAGGCTAAAATGATCTAACTCAAAAAAGAAAGCAGAAAATCATTAGAAAAGCCAGGCCAGAATACATTTTTTTGCTGGGAGTTTTTGGATGTCAGGACAAAGAGTAGAAAACAGTACTTTAGAAAAATGAAGTGTTAACAGAAAATCACAAGACTTCTAGAAAATAAAAGAAAAAATCTAGACGGCCTTTGGTTTGGCCATGACTTCTTAGATACAACATGAAAAACACAATCCATAAAAGAAAAAAATTGATATATTGGACTTTATTTACCTTACAAACTGCTCTATAGAAGACGGTATTAAAAGAATGAAAAGACAAGCCGCAGAGTGAAAGAAAACCTTTGCAAAACACACATCTAAAATAAGTGATACCCAAAATATACAAAGAACTCTTAAATACACAAAAAACTCAAAGAAACCTATTAAAGATGGGCAAAAGATCTCAGCAGACACTTCACCAAAGAAGATACTCAAATGGCAAATAAGCATATGAGAAGATGCTCAATATCATACGTCATTGGGGATTTAAATTAAAATAATGAGACACTGCTATATACCTATTAGAATGGCAAATATCAAAAACACCGACAATAAACACCAAATGCTGGTGAGGATATGGAGCAACAGAACTCTCATTCATTTCTAGTGGGAATGCAAAATCGTCCAGCCACTTTGGAAGACAATTTGGCAATTTCTTGTAAAACTAAACACAGTCTTATCATATGATCCAGAAATATGTTCCTTGGTATTTACATAATGGAGTTAAATACTTATGTTTACACAGAAACCTGCACACAAATGTCTACAGAAGCTTTATTCATAGTTACTAAAACTTGAAAGCAAACAAGATGTTCTTTAATAGGTCAATGAATAGATAAATTGTGGTACATGCAGACAATCAAATATTATTTGATGATAAAAAGAATAAAGGTTTTGAACCATGAAAATACATGGAGGAAACTTAAACGCATGTTACTAAGTGAAAAAAAGCCAGTCTGAAATGGCTGTGTGCTGTATAATTCCAATTATATGACATTCTGAAAAAGGCAAAGCAATAGAAACAATAAAAAAATCAGTCAGTGGTTGTACAAAATTGGAGGGAAAAGTGCACCCCTACTCTTAGGTAAAATACATAAATGTAACTTCAGATGCTTCTTTATAAACTAGTCTTTCCACCTGTGGAGAAAGCATGCAAATCTAATTTTTATAAAAATCCAAAGACAAAGCAAAATTTCTATACTACTTCACCTACAAATGGTTCAGTGTTTTAGAACCTTGAGATAGAGGGCTGACCAATACATTTGGATGCTTTAACTTTGCTATACTATTTGAATGTGAGTGTAGAACTTTTTAAAATGTGTCAGAAGAAAATGAAAAAGTACAGTTTGAAGAAAAGTAATTTACAAGATATTGTCTCTAATTGAGTACAGTAGTCTCCTCCTTATCTGTGGGGGATATGTTTTAAGACCCCCAGTAGATGCCTGAAACTCAGATAGTACTGAACCCTATATATACTATATATTTTCTTATATATACGTACCTATGGTAAAGTTTAATTTATAAATTAGTCACAGTAAGAGATTAACCACAATAGCTAATAATAAAATAGAACAATTATAACAATATACCTGCATCAATACTGTTGTGCTTTGGGGCCATTATGAAGTACAATAAGGGTTCCTTGAACACAAGCACTACCATACTGCAACAGTTGATCTCATGACTGAAACAGCTACTAAGTGACTAATGGTCAGGTAGCACATACAGTGTGGATGTGCTGGACAAAGGGATAATTCATGTCCCAGGCAGGATGAAGTGGGATGGCATGAGATTTCATCATCCTACTCAGAAGGGTGCACAATTTAAAGTTTATGAATTGTGGATTTCTGGAATTTCTGTTTCATATTTTCAGACTGATTGTCTTTTTACATTTTCTACTCTATAACAGAATACCTAAGACTGGGTAATTTACAAAGAAAATAGGTTTATTTAGCTCATGATTCTGGATGGTGGGAAGTTGAAGGTTGGAGTGGCCACACCTGGCAAGGGTCTCATGATGCATCAAAACATGGCAGATGGCATCACATTGCAGAATTGCATGCAACAGCAGAGAGTGGGTATGTGCAAAATAGACAAAACATGAGGGGTAACCTTGGTTTTTAACAACCCACTCTTAAGGTAACTAATCCAATCCTGAGAGATCAAGAACTCACTTAATTCCTTTACAGGAGCAGATCCCTCATGACTTAAATGCCTCTTTCAGTTCCTACCACCTCTTAACACCATTACATTGGAGGCCAAGTCTCAACATGAGTTTTGGTGGGGACAAACCATATTCAAATCATAGCAGCGATTGAACGCAGGTAACTGAATTTTCTGAAAGCAAAACTGTGGATGATGGGGGACTACTGTATAACCTTATCTGGAGTCTTATAAATATTACTGTGGACTCCATTGTTTCAGGACTCACTTGAATTCTGTCACATAATATTAATTCTCTTGAATTTTCCAGCTTTAAACTGTGAAGCGTAACAGGAGAGTTAAGGATTGTCAGTGATGGAGGGCATTTCATGTAGAATTTTAGATCTTCAAAAAAAGAGACACTAAGAAAAAGTCTAGTGATTCTTCAAATCCTAAGTTAATAACAGCCATAATTCTGGTGCATTAGGATCATTTGTATAATTATTCAACTTGGTTGTGAATTAGTTTCATTGGAAACATAGACAAATCCAAAAACATAAAAAGTTGTGGTAAAATATGTGACATCAACTTTACCATTTTAACCGATTTTAATTACAATTCCAGTAGTATTAGTGCTTTTATGTTATTGTGCAACCATCACCACTGTCCATCCTCAGAACTCTTTCCCCCTAGCTTTACTGAGACATGATTGAGGAATAAAAATTGTACATACCTAGGGTAAAAACATGATGTTTTCATAGATTAAGATCTGTACATTGTGAAATGATCACTACAATTGAGCTAATTAACACATCCATCGTGTCACATAGTTGCTGTTTATGTGTGTGTGGTGACAACACTTGAGATCTACTATCTTGGGAAATTTCAAGTATTCAATACATTGTTATTAACTATAATCACCACGTGGTACATTAGGTCTCTAGCTCTTATGTATTTTGTAAATGAAGGTTTGAAACCTTTAGCTAATATGACTCCTTTTCTCCCACCCCCACCCCCAGCCCCTGGTAACCATCACTCTACTCTCTGTTACTATGAGAATGGATTTAGCTTTTTTTTTTTTTTTTTTGAGATTCCACATATAGGTGAGATCATACAGTAGCTGTTTTTCTGTCTGGTTTATTTCACTTAGCATAATGTTCTCCAGCAAATAAAAGGATTTCCTTCTTTGTAAAGGCTAAATAACATTCATTACACACACACACACACACACACACACACACACCCTCCACACACGTTTTCTTCATTTATCTGTTGACAGACACTTAGGTTATTTCCATATGTTGGCTATTGTTAATAATGCTGCAATGAATATAAGAGTGCAAATATCTTTTTGAGATAGTGATTTTATTTCCTTTGAATACATACTCAGAAGTGGGAGTATAAAAAGGATGCCTATTTATTTTGTTGACTATTTCCTTTGCTGGGCAAAAGCTTTTTAGTTTGATACAGTCCCACTTGTTTATTTTTATTTTTCTTGCCTGTGCTTTTGGTGCCAAATTAAAAATATTATTGCCAAGACCAAGTGAAGAAGTTTTCCCCATGTTTCTTGGAGGAGTTTTATAGTTTAAGGTCTTACATTTCAGTTATTAATCCATTTTGAATTTCTTCTTGTGTATGGTGTAAAAGAGGAGCCTAGTTCGTTCGTTCCTTCCTTCCTTCTTTCCCTTCCTTCCCTTCCTTTCTTTTTCTTTCTCTCCTTCTCTCTCTTTCTCTCCCCACCTTCTTCCATATGGCTATTCAACTTTCCTGACAACATTTCTTGAAGACACTATCCTTGCCCCATGGTGTATTCTTGATGTATTTGTCAAAAATTAGTTGACTATATCTGTGTAGGTTTATTTCTGGGTTTTCTATTCTATTTCATTGGTCTATGTGTCTGTTTTTTTTTTTATGCCAGTATTGCACTATTTTGATTACTATAGATTTGTAATGCAGTTTAAATCAAGAAGTGTGATCTCTACAGCTTTGTTCTTGCTCAAGATCACTTTTGCTATGCAGGGTCTTTTGTGATTCCATACAACATTTAGAATTGTTTTTTCTATTTCTATAAAAAATGCCATTGGAATTTTCATAGAGATTGAATTGAATATGTAGATCACTTTGGGTAGTATGGACATTTTAACAATATTAATTATTTCAGTCTATGAATATAGGATACCCTTGCATTTATTTGTGTCTTCTTCAATTTCTTTCATAAATACTTTATAGTTTTCAGTATACAGATATTTCACCTCCTTTGTTAAATTTACTCTTAAGTATTTTCTTCTTTTTGATGCTATTGTAAATGGGATTACTTTCTTGATTTCTTTTTTGAATAGTTGGTTGTTAGTATATGGAAATGCAACTTATTTTTGTATGTTGATTTTGTCAAGCAACTTTTCTTAATTTGTTTACCAATTTTAACAGTTTTCTTATGGAGTCTTTAGGGTGCTCTATTTATGAGATCATGTCATTTGCAAATGGAAACAATTTAACTTCCTCCTTTACAATTTGGATGCCTTTTCTTTCTTTCTCTTTCCTAATTGCTCTGGCTAGGACTTCCAGTATCATGTTGAATAGAAGTGTTGAGAATGGACATCCTTGTCTTATTTCTAATTTAAAGGAAAAGCGTTTAGCTTTTCACTATCAAATATGGTTTTAGCTGTGGGTTTGCCATATACTGCCTTTATTATATTGAGGTACATTTGTTCTATACCTAATTTGCTGTGGGTTTTTATCATGAAGGGATGTTGAATTTTGTCAATACTTTTTCTGCATCTATTGAGATGATCATATGCTTTTCCCCTCTTCATTTTGTTAATGTGGTGTTTCACATTTATTGATTTGCTTATGTTGAACCATCATTACATTCCAGGGATAAATTTCACTTTTTCATGGTGTATGGTCCTTTTAATATGCTATTGAATTTGGTTTTAAAGTATTTTGTTGAGGATTTTTGCATCTATGTTCCCCACCAGGAATTTTCTTTTCTTGTAGTGTCCTTGCTGGCTTTGGTATCAGGGAAATGCTGGCTATGTAAAATGAGTTTGTGAGTATTTTCTTCTCTTCAATTTTAAAAGAGTTTGAGAAGGATTGTGTTAATTCTTCTTTAAATGTTTGGTAGAATTCACCAGTGAAGCCATCTGTTCCTGGACTTTTCTTTGTTCAGAGATTTTTTACTATTGAATCTCTTTACTGATTATTGGTGTGTTCTAGTTTTCTGTTTGTTCATGATTCAGTCTTTATAGATTGTATGTTTCTAGGAATTTATCTATTTTTTCAAGGTTATTCAATTTGTTGACATATAATTTTTTATTGTAGTCTTTTATGACCCTTTGTATTTCTGTAATATCAATTGTAAAATGTCCCCTGTTTCATTTCTGATTTTAATTGAGTCT
The DNA here is from genome assembly GCF_041146395.1 of Eulemur rufifrons. NCBI lineage: Eukaryota > Metazoa > Chordata > Mammalia > Primates > Lemuridae > Eulemur > Eulemur rufifrons. Next base: position 26,368,169 of record NC_090998.1, on the reverse strand, counting down.
TCTGTCTCTTTTTTAGTCTAGCTAAAAGTTTATGTTTTTTTAATCCCTTCAAAAAACAAGACTTAGTTTTGTCAATCTTTTCTGTTGTTTTTCTAGTTTCTATTATATTTATTTCTGCTCTGATCTTTTTTATTTTCTTTTACTAAATTTGGGCTTAATTTGTTATTTTATTCCTACAAGTGTAAAGTTAGATTGTTTATTTACTTTTACCACTGAGTTTTATACTTTCAAATGTCTTCATGTTACTAATTAGTATTCTTTTCTCTCAGCTTAAGAACTTTCTTTACCATTTCTTGTAAGGCATGTGTAGTGGTGATGAACTCCTTCAGTTTTTGTTTGTCTGAAAAAGTCCTTATTTCTCTCCCATTTCTGAAGGGCAGATTTACCAGGTAAATTATTCTTGGTTGGCAGTTTTTGTCTTTCAGTACTTTGACGATATCATGCCTCCTAGTCTGCAAAGTTTCTGCTGAGAAATTCCCCTGACAGCCTTGTTGAGGTTCCCTTGCATTATTTTGTCTTACTGCTTTCAAAACTTTCTTTGTTCATTTATTTATTTATTTTTTATTTATTTATTTATTTTATTTCAGCTCATTATGGGGGTACAAAAGTTCAGGTTATATATATTGCCCATGCCTCCCCATTCCCCCGAGTCTGAGCTTCAAGTGTGTCCATTCCCTAGACAGTGCACATCGCTTGATAGATTGATTACAATGTGTCTTAGTGAAAATCATCTTTGTGTTGAATCTGTTTAGAAACCTTTGAGTTTCCTATACCTGAACATTCATATTTTGCCTCAGATTTGGGAAGTTTTCTCCCTTTATTTTTTTAAATAATCATTCTGCCTTTTCTCTTTTCTCCTTTTGAGACCCTAATAATGCAAATATTGGTTCTTTTAATGGTGTTCCATAAGTTCCACGTCTGTCTTCTATTCCTTTTTTTCCCCTCTTTTATTCTCACTGGATAATTTCATATGATCTGTCTTCAAATTTGCTTATTCTTCCTTCTTTTTGATCAATCCTGTCGAAGTTCTTTATTGCATGTTTCAGTTCAGTCATTGTATTCTTTAGGTCTAAAAATCTCTTGTTTTGTTAAATGTTTGCTTTTTGTTAAACTTCTCATTTTTTTGCACTTTTTCCTGATTTCATAAATTATTTATTTGCTTTATCATATAGCTCACTCAGATTTTTTAGAACAATTATTTTAAATTCTTTATCAGGCAATTTGTGGATCTCTATTTCTTTGGGGCCAGTTAGTTGGAGTTTATTGTGTCACTTTAATTGTGTCATGTTTCTCTGATTCTTTGTGATCCTTATAGCCTTGTGTAGGTGTCTGTACATTTGAAGAAGCAGATGTTTTTTAGAATTTAAGGACTTGTTTCTTTATGAAAAGACTTTCACCTGGGGGGTTGAATGTGGCATACTGGAGTATGATTTGGCACCAGGTCTATTATTGTGGGATGCCAAATGTAAGGGGTTATGATGTCTCCAAGTCTGTGGGGATGTGGTATATCTAATCAACTCTGGCATCTGGGTTTTATTGACATTGGCAACTGTGTGGTCCTTGGCAGCAATTGCTACAGCAGGTCTACAGTGGCAGCAGGTGTTTTGGGGGTCCTGAGCAGCCTCTCTGACTATAGCAAGAAGGTATGGGAGCAGGCCATGGGTATGGGGGCTTGGGCCAGCAGTAGGCCTGTGTTTGGCTATAGGAACTGGCTGCAGGCATATATGTGGTGGTGAAGGTCAGTGCCAAGAGCAGGGATTGGAGCCAACTGCAGACACATACATGACTGTGGGGGCCAGTGGTGTGTGTGTGTGTGTGTGTGTGTGTGTGTATACATAGCTATAGGACTCAGAGCTTGTGGCATGCTTGTACATGGTTGCAGTGGCCAGTTGCAGACTTGCACATAGCAGTGGGGGCTTGTGACAGGGGTCAGGCTACAGAGATCAGCTCCAGGTGCTAAGCACAGTGGGGAATGAAGGAAATGGAGGGCAAGACTGGCTGCAAGTGCACATGCAGCTGCAAGTGCTGATATTGGCAGTAAGTACACACATGTGGCTACATGGGCCAGCTGTTGGCACACACATGGCTATGAGATCTGGCAATGGGGGTTGGAGCCAACTGCACATATGACCATGGCTGTGTGGTGATGGAAGCTGGGACCTGTGGTGGGGCCCAGGCTGTTTATGGGCTTCTGCACTGCACTGTGGCTATGCTAGGTCCCTGGGCTGGGGTTTTCTTGGCAGCAGTGGCTGGTGAGGCTCTAGGGATGAGGCAGGGAGAGGATTAGCATCTTGGGCAGCTAGAGACAGCAAAGGTGATAAACTACAGAACCGCAGGGTGTTAATAGTGAAAGCTAAGGGGTCCCCCGTGACTTTGCTGGCTGTTGGTTTCCTTGGTGCTGAAAGCTGCTGGGCCCTCTGTAGAGCAGGTTGGTGGCATTTGTAATGGTGAGCCCTGTGGAGTTCTCGGCAGTGAAATCTGTGTGTGTGTGTGTGTGTGTGGCGGTGGCGGGGACAGTGTACAGTGGCCCTGAAGTCTGTTGAGGTCCTTGGTGGAGAAACCTGCTGGGGTCCTTTGCAGAACAGGGCCCTAGGACCCTGATACTGATAACCCCCACGCTTCTTTATTTGCGTCATCATCAGATGTCTCAGCTTCCTCGATTTCCCCAGCAATCTGGGTGGGAAGAAACTGAGGGAGGTAATTTAGGCAGTGTCCTGAATGGCTGGGGAAGCTGTTTTTTCACCCTGCTCTCCTCTTCCCTGGGTGGGGCAGTACTCAAGAGCTGGGGCATTTCGTGTTGAGCAGTGCCAACCTGGAATATACGATGATGCAGGCAAAACAAAACTGTTCTTCTTAACTTTTTTTTTTTTTTGTACACTTATCCTCTGGTGTGTGTTTGTTTGTTTGTTTGTTTGCTGTACTGTGTTGCTGTAGCTTCTTAAGTAGACTCCTGGGCTCTACTATGGTAAGTTTTGTTTATAGAAAGCTAATTGTTGTTGTTTATGGTGTGGACAAAGGCTGAGATCTCCTCTTCTGCTATTTTGCTGACTTCCAGGACATTTCATCATCTCAAACTGAAACTCTGTACCCGTTAAATAACACTTCCCCATTATCTCATCCTTCCAGCCACTGGTAACTGCTTTTCTACTTTCTATCTCTATGAATTTGACTATTCTGGGCACCTCATCTGAGTGGAATCATACAATATTTCTCATTTTGTGTCTGGCTTATTTCATTTAGCATGATGTTTTAAAGTTTATCCATGTTACAGCTTGTATCAATTTTTTAAAAAATTTTTTCTTTTTAGTAGGCTTTATTTTTTAGACAAGTTTCAGGTTCACAGAAAAATTTGGAAAGTATGGAGATTTACCATATTCACCCTGCCGGCCCCCTCCACAGCCTCCTTCACTATCAATATTCCACACCAGGGTGGTGCATTTGTTACAATTGATAAATCTACATTGACACGTCATTATCACCCAAAGTCCATAGTTTATATTAGGGTTCACCTTTGGTGTTGTGTACTTTATGGGTTTTGACAAACGTGTAATGCCGTGTATCCACCATTGTAGTTCTTTAAAGAGTAGTTTCACTATCCTAAAATTCTCTATGCTACACCTGTTTATTCCTCTCTCCCCACTAACCTCTGGAAATCAATCATCTTTTTCCTGGCTCCATAGTTTTGACTAGTTCAGAATGTCATATAGTTGGAATCATACAGCATGTAGCCTTTTCAGATTGGCTTCTATCACATAGTGATATGTTTTTAAGTTTCCTTCATGTCTTTTTGTGGCTTGATAGCTTATTTCTTCTTATCACTGAAGAATATTCCATTGTCTGAATGTACCACAATATATCTATTCATTTACCTATTGAAGAACATCTTGGTTGCTTTCAAATTTTGGCAATCATGAATAAAGCTGTTATAAGCATTCACCTGCAGGTTTTTGAATGAATGTAAGTTCTTAACTTCTTTGATCATATGGTCAGAGTGTGTTTTAACTTCTTTAGATCATGTGGTAAGAGTGTGTTTAATTTTGTAAGAAACTACCAAATTGTCTTCTAAAGTGACTGCACCATTTTGCATTCCCATCAGCAATGAATGAGAGCTCCCATTGCTCCACATTTTTTCCAGCATTTGGTGTTGTTAATGTTTTGGATTTTGGCCATTCTGTTGTGTCTTTATTGACATCTCATTGTTGTGTTAATTTGCAGGTTCCTACTTATGTATGCCCTGCATCTTCTCATATGCTTATTTGCTATCTGGGTATCTTCTTTGGTGAGTTGTCTGTTCAGATCTTTTGCCTATTTTTATTGGATTGTTTTCTTTCTTATTTTTGAGTTTCAAGAGTTCTTGGTATGTTTTGTATACCAGTTATTTCACATATGTGTTTTGTAAATATTTTTCCCAGTCTGTAGCTTTTCTTCTCATTCTCTTGATGTATCAGAATTTCAATTAAGGGCAAGTAATATTCTAATGCATGTATATATCACATTGTATTTATTGATTTATCTACCTATTCATAATCACCTTTTTGTGATTGTGAATAATACTACCATGAATATTGGTGTGTAAATATCTAACTCCTTGCTTTCAATTTTTTTGGGTAGATCCCAGAAGTGGAATTTCTGGATATCTCTTTGCTTTTAAAAATTCTTTGTTAGCACAACTAAACAATTATACTCAATTTTTATTTCTGTGAACAAAGTAGTCATGTAGCATTCACAATAAGCCACTATTATAACAATCTTTGCTCTTTGTGTGGCTTTACCATTTCTTGTTAGTAAGTGAAGAATGAATCAGCAGTCTGCCAGCTTCAGGAAAGCAATTATGATCCTTGACTGCAAATAGATTTGCCTGAAGAGAAAGTGAAGTGAATAGAAGCAAATGGCAATTTATAAAATACCTCTTTAAAAATATAAGCGATACCTCATTGTTCCCAACTGAAGGGATAAATCCTGGTTTCAAATAGAGGTCTGATAAAAGTAGATTAGAATAAAAAGCTCTAAAAAGAATCACAGAGAATCCAAATGAAATCTAATTCCCTGCTTCCTCATAACCTAAAAATACCCAAAGTGGCAGCAGTATAATATTATTGTATTTTCTATGCAAAAAATAAAATTTTCTATTTTTCTTAAAATGCCAAGAAATAGGGATCTCATGGAGATTTGCAATATCAACCTATGAAAAAAGAAATTATTTTAGATATGTAGCCTTTAACTAGGGTAACATTTTATCAGCTGTGCATGGAGATTACATTGAGTTTATGATCTGAATATAAAATGCATTTTGTATCTGAGGTCTAGAAAATAATTATGACTTTTCACTTAATGTCTTCTAAAAATAAAAATATATTTAAGCAATATAACTAAACTTTATATTAAAAATATTATTCTTGGACAGGGTCAAGATGGTGATTGCACAATGCTGCTATCATGAAGAGAATTGCAAGTGGCAAATAGATATCCACCTTTGGATTGATCATCTGAGTGAGAGCACTGGGAATCCATGGACAGAAGGCAGGAGTGAAGTGAAGACGGTTTAAGTGGGACAAGCTGCTCAGCAGGACTGGAGGTAATTAGGGAAGGTGCCTACAAGTAGGAAAGGGACAGATGAGAGAATTCCCAGCTCCATGCTTCCCCTGAGGATACTGCAACTGGAGTGGCAGGAGGGCCCCTTCACCCAGCAGACCTCCAGATTGATACAGAGACTGATTGGAGGCTGCGCAGCTGTGTTGCTCCTGAGAGAAGGGATGGTTTGCAAGCCCTGGGCGCTGCCACTGGTGCCATTGTAACATGCCAACCCTGGAACACTGCTTTTGTCCAGGGGTCAGATCTGTGACTACTGCTGCCCCCTTGCCCCTGCCAGGCAGGGAGGGAGCAGGGAATCCTAGCACTCATGTATGCCTTGTGGATAGATGATGGGCATCCCTGCTGCTGCCGGGGTCCCTGGGGAGAGCAGGAGACCATGGGTCTGGTGCCCACTGCTATGTCCTGGGTGATCCCATTCAATCACACTTTCTGTGGGACCCAGGTGGAGCATGTGCTCATAGCCCTTGGTGTTCACTGTCCACTGTTGAGGCAGTGGAACTGCTGCCACCATTGCTGCTACTTGAGAGGCCCCCAGTGGGATGAAAGCCAGTGCAGCTGCCAGTTTTGGATCTGGGCAGACTGCGTGCCATGGACCTGTGCCATCCTCCACAAGTGCCCTGTGTGCTGTGCCCTGCATGCACCCTGTCCTGCCCATGCATCCTTCCCCACAACACCCATGGACCAGCTCCATCTCATGTAGGTGCCCTGCCCAATGGATCTACTCTGTCCCAGGGTCCTGCTCCACCCTGTGCTTGGCACCGGGGGCCCACTATGCCCTGCACCACACCCTGCACTCACCTTGCCCTGCCCACATGCCTGGCACCTTAGCCATCCAGGCCTACATACATGTACACTGTGTCCAGAGAACCTCCTCCATCCTCTGCACGTGCCGTGTCCTGTTGGCCAGCCCCACTTTTTTGTGTGCACAGCTGGCACCAGAGGCCAGCCCTGCCACAGTGGCCTAGTGATAACCACAGGGGAATAGGGGAGATGTAGTAGAGCAGCTGTTTGCACTCCATTAAAGGTTCATAGTACATCTACCTCTCTCCTGCCTGGTCAAGCTTCCAGAGTAGGATCCAAGCACACCATCCTATGGACCCATCCTATCTTCACCAAGAAATGGAGGTCCCAGAAGAGGAGAGCAGGTGAACCATATCTGCTATCTGTTTTGAGCTGAGGAAGAGGCCTCAGATGAGAAGGAACCATAATAAAAACTCTGGCAACATGAAAAAACAGGATGTCTCAACACCTTCAAAGGATCACAATAGCTCTCCAGCAATGAACTCCAACCAAAGGGAAATTGTTGAAATGACAGATATGGAATTCAGATTATGGGTAGCAAGTAAGATAAATGGAATTGGGGAGATGGTAAAAACCATCTCAAAGAGATGAGAAAAATAATTCAGGATATGAACAAAAAATTCACTAAGGAGATAGATAACATTAGTAAAGAGATAACAGAACTTAAAGGAATGGAAGAGTCATTTAGGGAATTTTAAAATACAGCAACAAGCTTTAACAGCAGGCTAGGCCAAGAAGAAGAAAGAATTTCAGAGCTGGAAGACAAGGATTTTGAAGTTACCCAGTCAGTAAAAAATGTAGAAAAAAGAACAAAGAAGAATGAACAATCACTGAGAGAAATATGGGATTACGCAGAACAAACAAATGTAAGAATTATAGCTATCCCTGAGGGAGATGAAGAAAAAGCAATGAGCATGGAAAACCTATTTGAGAGAATAACAGAGGAAAACTTCCTTGGTATTGCTAGAGGTTTAGATATCCAGACACAAGATGGTCATTGAACACCTGGAAGATTCATGGCAAATAGGATATCACTAAGACATAGAGTCATCAGTCTGACCAAAGTCAAAGTGACGGGGAGAATCTCACAAGCTGTGAGATGAAACCAACAAGTTACTTACAAAGAAAAACCCATCAGACTGACATCAGACTTCTCAGCAGAAAACTTTCATGCCTGAGGGGATTGTAGTCCCATTTTTAGTTTTCAACAGAATAACTTCCAGCCAAGAATTTTGTATCCTTCAAAACTAAGTTTCATAAATGAAGGAGAAAGAAAATCTTTCCCAGACAAGCAAACACTAAAGGAATTTGTCACCACTAGACCTGACCTACAGGAAATGCTTAAAAGTGTTCTATACATGGAACAGAGCAATCAATACCTAGCAGTATAAAAACACCCCAAAATTAAAGTTCAAAACTCTTATAAAACATTAACATGATGAGAAAACAAAGCAACTAGGTATCATCATTCAACATGATGAGCTGAACAGTATTGTACATATCAATACTAACATTGAACTGTCTCTAGTAGATCTAAGCAAAGAAATAAACAGCAACATCATAATTACTGGAGACATTAACACTCCACTGACAGAACTGGACAGATCACTGAGGCAGAAGATTCACAAAGAAACACTGGGCTTAAACAGAACTCTAGAACAAATGGACCTAACCAACATCTACAGAAAATTCTACTGAAAGACAGCAGAATGTACATTCTTCTCATCAGCACATAGGACATTTTCCAAGATAGAACATATGTTAGCCCACAAAACAAGTCTCAGCAAATTCAGAAAAATCAAAATCATTCCATGTATCTTTTCAGATCACAGCGAAATAAAAATAGAAATCAACTCAAAGAGGAATTCTCAAATCTATACAAAGTTATGCAAATTAAATAACCTGCTGCTGAACAATCCTTGGGTCAATGACAAAATTAAAGTAGAAATCAAAATATTTTTTGAACTGAATGGCAATCATGACACAAGTATCTAATATCTATGGGATACAGTAAAAGCACTGTTAAGAGGGAAATGCCTAGCCTTAAATGTTTACATCAAAGAGACAGAAAGATCACAAATTAACAACCTAATGTTGCACCTGGAGAAACTAGAAAAAAAAAAAAAAGAGCAAACCAAACCCAAAGCTAACAAAAGAAAATAAATAACAGAGCTCAGAGCTGAACTAAGTGAAATGGAAACCAAAAAACAATACAAAGGATCAATGAACCCAAAAGTTGGTTCTTTGAAAAGATAAACAAAATCAATAGACCTCTAGCTAGATTAACCAGAACCAGAAAGGATCCAAATAAGTTCAGTAAGAAATGAAAAAGGATATATTACAACTGATACTAAAGAAATACAAAATATCATCTACTAATTCGATAAAAACCTCTGCACACTCTGCACACATAAACTAGATTAGAGGAAATAGACAAAATTTTGGAAACATATGACCTCTCAAGCTTGAATCAGGAATAAATAGAAATCCTGAATAGAACAATAATAGGTAATGAGATTGAAAGAGTAACAAAAATTATCCCAACAGAAAAAAAGCCCCAGACAAGATGGATTCATAGCCAAATTATACTAGGCCTACAAAGAAGAAATAATACTCATTCTGCTGAAATTGTTCCATAACACTGAGAAGAAAGGAGTCCTCCCTAACTGATTCTACACATCCAGTATCACCCTGATACCAAAACAAGAAAAGGACACAACAAAAAAAGAAAACTACAGACCAATATCCCTTATGAACACAAGATGGAAAAATCCTAGAGACGTAAACTAATGGAACAGCATAGAGAACCTGGAAATAAAACAATATAGGTATGTCCAGCTGATTTTTGACAATGAAGACAAAAACATACACTGGGGAAATGATGTCCTTTCAATAACTCATTCTGGGAAAACTAGATAACCACATGCAGAAGAATGAAACTGGATCCCTATTTCTCACCATATATAAAAATTACCTCAAGATGGATTAAAGACTTTAATGTAGGACCTGAAACAGTAAAAATTTTAAAAGAAAATATAGGAAAAACTCTTCTAGACCTTGGCCTGAGTAAAGAATTTATGAGTAAGACCCCAAAAGCAAATACAGCAACAATAAATATAAATAAATGAGATTTCATTAAACTAAAAAGTTTCTGCAAAGCAAAGGAAACAATCAACAGAATAAATAGACAACCTACAGAATGGGAGAAAATATTTGCAAACTATACATCTGACAAAGCACTAATACCCAGAATCTACAAATAACTCAAATAAATCAGCAAGAAAAAAGAAACAATCCTATTAAAAAGTGGGCAAAAGACATGAACAGAAGTTTTTGAAAGAAGACAGACAAATGGCTAACAAACATATGAAAAAATGCTCAACATTACTAATCATCAGGGAAATGCAAATTAAAATTACAATGAGATACCACTTACCCCTTTCACAGCCAATAATGGCCATTAATAAAAAGTCAAAACACAATAGATGCTGGCGTGGATGCAGAGAGAAAGGAATGTGTATACACTGTTAGAAGGACCACCAATTAGTACAACCTCTATGGAAAGCAGTTATGGAGATTCATCAAAGAAACAAATGTAGACCTACAATTTGATCCAGCAGTCCCACTGCTGGGTATCTATGCAAGGGAAATGAAGTCATTTTATCCAAAAGATACCGGCACTTGAATGTTTATCACAGCACAATTCACCATTGCAAAGATGTGGAATCAACCTAAGTGCCCTTCAATTCATGAATTAATAAAGAAAATGTGGTATGTATATACCATGGAGTAGTTCTGGCTGATTTTCAACAAGATTTGAAACTTGTTGCTATAAAAAGCAACTCAGCCATAAAAAGAAATGAAATAATGTAATTTGCAGCAATGTGGAGGAAACTTTAGACCATTATCCTAAGTGAAGTATCTCAGAAATCAAAAACCAAACACCGTATGTTCTCACTAATAAGTGAGAGCTAAGAGATGGATACACACGGGCACAAAGTGATATAAAGGTCATGAAACCAAGTAGGGGAGAGGGCAGGAGAGTGGTTGTGGGATAAACACTTACCTATGGGGTACAATGAACACTATTCTGGTGGCAGGCACACCAAAAGCCATGACTTAAGCATTATACAAGATATCCTTGTAACAAAGACACTTGCACCCCCTTAATTAATATTTTAAAATTAAAAATAATGTAATTAAACACTACAGCAAAGTGTTCATTGCTTTCCTATGACTTGCAAGATACTCTACTTACTCAGAAATCCAAAATATTTCTAGGGCCAGATCAGTATATCTCATTTTGAGTGTAGCTCACAAAGTTCTGTCTTCTCTCAAAGTCAGGTTTTCAGGCTGAGCAGAACATTCAGAGAGAAGAGAGATTGAAAATATTACTCAATTCTAATCTGTAGTTTTGGCTGATTTTCAACAAGATTTGAAACTTGTTGCTATCCTTTCTTATTCTCAAGTCCAAATAGCAGTGGAAACATTTAAGAATTTAATTTTACAACATGATTTTCCCAAATACTGATTTTCCTTTAAAGTCTAAGAATCATGTCATGTAAAGTCAAAACAATTTTTTCAGGCTTTGCAGAGACTTGTTTAACTGGTTATGTGATGAAAATATCTTCCAAGGGGCTAGTTTTCATAGCCATTCTTTACCTTCAAGGTAAGTAGAAAACTCTGGGCCACTATCTCCTTGAAATTGCTTTTGCAGTTTATCTTCCAACTAAAACAACTTGTTAAGGAACACTTTGTCAGCTAAGCCACTAGATTTTCTGTGTGTAGGAGATTTTTGTGTTTTTAGTCTAAATTTTCACAATATTTTTTTTTTCTAGAGCAAGTTGGTCTTTGTTTAATAAAGACCATTTAACATCATCTAGATCATTTTTCATTTCATTTCATTTCCAAGAATATTTGGTACCAGAATTCCTCTGTGAAGAATGAAGCACATTGTAACAAAGTCAGAATTTTCATGTTTTTTACAAGAGTGGTGAAACCACTCATGAGTATATAATCAATTGAAGGAACACTGTCAGTGTAGATGTCAGCACAGACATTTTGTTTCTAGATATGAAGATAAAACATTTGCTTGTTTCAGGCAGCTTTTGTAGCAGAAACAATTTCTTGAATTTCACCAGTGTATACAATTTTTACAAATCCTATACACCATAGCATTTATTGGTTAAATCTATTTGTTGATTTACCAAATTAGATAGAAAAGTTGTTTTTCTTCAGCTTATTACACAAAGTCTCTTGAATTTCACATGACATGTGATCAATATGTTAACTTACCACACTATTTGAGAGGAAACCTTTTCAATTTTTTTTTTCAAATATTCTATCAAACATTTCCATCACTCCAAAAAGTTTTCTTATGTCCCTTTGAGACAAATGCTTTTCCCCTATTCCAGGTCCCTGGCAATCATTGACAATGTTTTCTGTCACTCTAGTTTGCCTTCAAAATTTCATATAAATGGAATCACATAGTACGTACTCTTCTATGTCTGGCTTCTCTCAGTTGGTATAATACTTTTGAGATACATTCAAGTTGCATGTATAGCATTATATTCTTTTTTATTGTGGAGTAGTGTTTTAGTTTTATGAATATATCACACTTTGATTACCCATTTACTCATTGACATTTGGGTTGCTTTCAGTTTTTGTCCTTCCTATATCCATATAAATTTTGTTAACATGTGCGTTTTTTTCCTCTGGGTAAGTGGTTAGGTATGGATTTCTGTATTTTATTGGAAGTGTGTGCATACTTTAAGAAGTTTCCAAAATATTTCCCAAAATGCCTTTATCATTTTGCATTCCCATCAATATTGTATGAGTGGGTTTAGCTGCTCTACAACTTTGCCAACACTTGCTGTTCTCAATTTGTTTACTTTTTAACATTTTAGTGTGTATATAATGATATCTCATTGCAGTTATAATTTGCATTTCCTTGAAGATGATGTTGATCACTGTCTTATGTGTTTATTCACTACTTGTATATATCTTTTGTGAAGTGTCTGTTCAAATATTTTGCCTATTAAAAAATAGGTTGTTCATCTTTTTATTATTAGGTGGTAGGGATTCTTTATATTTTCTGTATGCCAGTCCACTTTCTGATATATGCATTGCAATATTTTCCCCCAATTTGGGGCTGACTCTTCATTTTGTTAACATCATTTTTTTAGAGGGTAAAAATTTTTAACTTTGATGAAGTCCAATTTATCATTTTTTCTTCTATAGTTTATTATTTTTATCTGTTTTAGCTAAGAAATCTTTGCCTATCCCAAGATCACAAAGACTGTTTTTCTGTTTTTTTTTTTTTATACAAGTTTTATAGTTTTGGCTCTTACATTCAGTTGTGTGATCTAATTCATATTAATTTTTGTATGTGGTACAAGGTTAGAGGTTCATTTGATCGTACATGGATAGGAAATTATTCTTAATCATTTGCTGAAAAGATTGTCCTTTCGTTGAATTCTTTGGTGCTTCTGCTGGAAATCTATTTATTTTATCTATATATTTTTACTTCTGGACCTATGTTTTTGTGGCATTGGTTTATGTCTATCTATATGTCAGGATTTCACTGTGTTTACTGGAGCATTACAGTTCCAATGTTGTTCTTTTTTGAAGTTATTTGGATACTCTAGGCCCTTTTGCATTTCCATGTAAATTTATAATCCACTACATAATTCCTACAAAAAAGCCCTCTGAAATTTTGATTGGATTTGTGTTAAATCTATATATCAATTTAGGGAGAACTGATTCTTTAACCCCACTGAATGTTCCAACCCATTAATATAGCATATTTCTACATTTACTTAGGACTTCTTTAAATTCTTAGCAATGCTCACACATATTTCTAATTATTTATATTGTTTGATACTGTTTTAAATGATATTGCCTTTAAATTTTAATTTCCAAATGTTCATGGTTAGTATATAAAAACACAATTGATTTATGTATATCAACCAACCATGCGTACTATGATTTTACTAAACTCACTTATTAATTATAGTAGCTTTTTCATAGATTTCTTAGTATTCTGTACAAAGATGATCATGTCATCTTTGAATAAAGACAAGAGGTGAAAAGCCAGAAAAGGAAAAATAAACAGAAAATATTACAAAGCAACCAAAATGGTAATAAACCCAATAAATATCACCAAAATACCTTGAAGAACCTTGAAGAAATCCCATAAAATTAATTAGAAAATTGGAAAAGAACAGAGATATAAATATGATTATAGAAAAGATGATAAGTATGGAAGATGATAAAGAGATCCAATTTCCATATAAGCAGTATTCAAAGAGAAAAAAAGCAAATGGAATAGAAAAAGGCTCATGTAGTTGACTATGTTCCATTTTAGGTACATATACTAAATTCATCTTCTTATGTTGTTTACATAATCTTTCATAGAAGAAACTCTAGCTGCTGTTTAAGCTTTAGAGTTAGATTCACTTGGTTCAAATTATTGCTCAATTTGTTACTAGCTCTGTGACTTTGGGAACACTATCTCATCTGGGTCACTTAGTTACTTTATTTATAAAGTGGAGAAAATAAGAGTAGTTATCTATAGGCTTGTTCTTTATTAAGATACTTTACATAAAGTGCTTCATATGGTGCCTGGCACAAAACAAGCATTCAGTAAATCTTATACTATTAAGTACCTTTTCCTGGTCTCTTGTGATTCATTTAGGAATGTTTCTCAAAAAGGCAACAAATAACATAACTAAATAACTCAAATCATAACAGAAAATTTATTAGATCTTGAAGAGATCAGAGAATGAATTTACTCAAGGTTAAAAGTATGTGTTCAGGACTTAGTTTCATTCTCTCTGTCTTTCTCTTTCTCCTCTTTCGTTCTCTCCCCGCTCCACTCCCCTACTTCCTTCCTCTCTTTTCAAATTAGCTTCTTTGGTGCTGGTTCTGATCTTGGTCAGGAGCTCCCCTTGTGGTAGTAAAATAGCTACCAGCAGCTTCCAGAACTTCTCATTCACGTGGAAATAAAAGAGTGAAAGATTTTTTTCTAATCCAAATGTTGCATAGAATTAACAGCTTCATTATGAGTTGACCAATTTAGGACACATGTCCATTCCTGAACTGATCACTATGGCTGAAACATTTTACCTGTAGAACTAAGGGTGGAATCATTTTCTTTCAAAGTATTTTGGTTGTTTGAGGGCAGACAAAAAATTCTATGAAGAGAAGAGGAAATGGATGACAGGCAGCCGAAAACAGCAAATATCTATGACAAATCTTATCCCATTCATGTTGTCTCTTCTAAATTGAGTCATAATGTTTCCTTATCATGTGGAGAACTACTCTTTATCTATATCCTTGGGTAATCCCTCTATTTCCTTTGGATGAAGTATGCACTTTATCTGCTTTTTGGTTATGTGTTTTCTTTTTCTTTTTGGCACACTTTTTGTGCATTAGTCCCATGTTGGTTTCTTAACAACAATCATTACTCATCTTGAAATGGAAGCTAGACACTTGCTAAAAATAAATTAATAAATACATAAGATAATACATGCTGTGGTTAGGAGTGGTTGAGGATAACAGCAAAGTATTTTAAGTGACTAGCTCTGTGTTGCAGTCTGGCTATGACTGCTTCCACTCCCTCCTTCTCCCCATTTCACCTCCAGAGGTCTCCCTTGGCTAGAGCACTACACTGTGAATCTCTTCCCTTGCCTCCTCTCCCCTCCCCCCTCCTCTCTCCTCTCTCTCTCTCTCTCTCTCTCTCTCTCTCTCTCTCTCGCACACACACGCACGCACACACACCCCTCTTACCTACCTTTCTTTTACCACTTACAGCATGATTTGTCTTCCTACTGAATTCTCCCTGCATTCTGAGATGTCTCCCTAAGGACATTCTCCCATTCCCATAGACTCCTTACACCCATGGTGCTCAACACTCTAATCAAAGGAATCTTTGAGCTGTTGGTGACAGGAAATTTTGGAGAAATCAGTTGTCCTCATCTAGATCTTAGGAGGCAAGGGTTGGCTCTCTGGGCTCTCTTCTCTCATCTTAGTCTAGACTTCACAGTGTTTGGCAGATATACCTCCTAGTTTGTGGCTTGTGGTTGTGTCCTTTTCCATGTCTCATTGAAGATAATTTTCCCTCTACTTTTTTGTTTGCTTTTGGTGGAGTTTGGGATTGGAGAAGAGTAAAACATCTTCTACTTCCCTTTCTTTAACCAAAAGTCTTCTTCAGAATGATTTCAGTCTATTTGAGATGTTCACTTGGATGTTCCGCAGACACATCAAAACGAAAACATTAAAAAGTGTAAACATATTTCTTCTTGCCTTGTACTACAATCTTTTTCCTTCTTCAGTTTTTCCTATCTCAGTAAAGGCACCACTGTTGCCTTGACTGTGGAATCCTGGAGATTTTCTAGACATACTTCTTTCTCCTATTCGCAACACCTAATGGCTGCCAAATCTTGTATTTTATCTCTTTTATACCTTTCAAATCCATATTTCTTTCTCAGTGCCCACTGCCATGTCTATGAGGCACCCACTTTGTAATTACTGCTCTCCTTCTAGACTGGCCTTCATGTTGTTTACACCATTTTTCTGCTGTGTTGTAATGCTAAAGAATAGAGGGAGGCAAGGGAGGAGGCGTACAGTATAAATTAGCTCTTCCAAATCTGTTCTTTTTTTTTTTTTTTTTTTTGAGACAGAGTTGCCTGGGCTAGAGTGAGTGCTGTGGCATCAGCCTAGCTCACAGCAAGCTCAAACTCCTGGGCTCAAGCGATCCTACTGCCTCAGCCTCCCGAGCAGCTGGGACTACAGGCATGTGCCACCATGCCCAGCTAATTTTTTCTATATATATTTTTAGTTGTCCAGATAATTTCTTTCTATTTTTTTTTTTTTTTTTAGTAGAGACAGGGTCTCGCTCTTGCTCAGGCTGGTCTCAAACTCCTGACCTCAAGCGATCCACCCGCCTCGGCCTCCCAGAGTGCTAGGATTACAGGCATGAGCCACCACGCCTGGCCCCAAATCTGTTCTTGAACAACTTTCAGATACATCACAAACTGGTCTGTGGTATGAGACTGGTATGAGTTAACCTTTAACATGTGATAAAGTCTACACTTTTGTTCTTGAGAAGAATGATGTCCTTACCTATGTTTTTAAAAACAAGGAAGAAACAGTTCTCATTTTTTTCTGGTGAATTTGCCTATGTTTTAGCAGTGATGGCGAGAGGGTGGAGCCCTGGTCCAGCCTGTGGCCAGGTCAGCGGCACAGCAGAGGGCATGCATGAATAGGGAAAAATAGTTTCAGTTTGTCCTTCAGCACATCAGTGAAAATTATTAGTAGAGGACACCTAGTGGTGTTTTGCAGAAATTCACGTAGACTAACAAATCTTTGAATATTAATAGCACTCACTATACCAGGACCTTTTAACCCCTGTAACACAGGCATGGTAAGAGAACAACGTACAAATGAAACCTGGTGTTAAGTCTAACTGCATTGGTCAGTGTGGATTAACTGCCATAACAACCAACTTCCAAATTCTTAGTGGCTTAATATAATAAGTTTATTTTGCATCCTTAAAACAGTGTAGATGCTCAGTTGGTGACCTTCCACATAATGATACAAAAAAAGACTTGATCATATGGAAAACAATATACCTTATGTTTGTATAAGAAGATTCAATACCATAAACATACTACTTCTCAATATAAAATAAAACAAATAAAACAAAATATAACATTGTATGTTAAATGAGTATGGAGTACATGGCTGTATGAAATTGCCAACTCATTAAACTATACAGTTAAGGCCAGGCACTGTGGCTCACGCCTATAATCCTAGCACTCTGGGAGGCCAAGGCCAGTGGATCGCTCAAGATCAGGAGTTCGAGAGCAGCCTGAGCAAGAGCAAGACCCCGTCTCTACTAAAATAGAAAGAAATTATATGGACAACTAAAAATATATATAGGAAAAAATTAGCCAGGCATGGTGGTGCATGCCTGTAGTCCCAGCTACTTGGGAGGCTGAGGCAGGAGGATTGCTTGAGCCCAGGAGTTTGAGGTTGCTGTGAGCTAGGCTGACGCCATGGCACTCTAGCCCAGGCAACAGAGTGAGATTCTGTCTCAAAAAAAAAAAAAAAAAAAAAAATCAACAAAAAACTATACATTTAAGATCTATGTATTTCACTATATATAAATTTTACCTCAATTAAAAAAAGAATTAAAAAAAAAGAAAGTCCAGTAGAAAGCTGGAAAAGAAGAGCAATAAAGGTTGGGGGTGGACAGAACACCATATATTAAAACTCATAAAATCTCAATAATTAAAATAGTACTACAATTTAAAAAGTAAATAATTAAAAAAGAGAAAGATTAGTATGGCCATGTGAATAAACAGATTAATCAAATAGAAAACCCAGAAATAAACTCAAGTGCATACAGAACTTTTAATGAAAAATAAACTAGCCATCAGAAATCCAATCAATTATTAAATGAATGTTTTGGGGATAACTGTAAATATCTGTATTCTATGGAGAGAAAGGAAGGAGCAAAGGAAGGAGAAAGAAAAATTATTCATGCTTAGGAAAAAACCTTCAGGCATTGCATTAGACAGGGTTCATCAGAGCACAGAACCAATGGTATGTGTGTGCGTATATATGTAAAGGGATTTATTATAAGGCATATTTCATGCTGTTTGGGAGGTTAACAAGTCCCAAGGTTGGCAGGGTGATTCAGGAAGCTGAAGACTTACGAAAGCTCATGGTGTAGTTCCAATACGAAGCCTGGCAGGCTTGAGACCCAGGAAGAGCTAATGTTTCAGTTCAACTCTGAAGTCAAGAAAAAGCCGATGTCCCAGTTTGAGGGCAGATGGGCAGAAGGAATTCTCTCTTACTGGTGGAGGGTCAGCTTTTTTGTTCTACTCAGACCTTCAGTTGACATCAGGGCGGGTAATTTGCTTCACTCAGTCCCCTGATTTAAATGTCAGTCGCGCCCAACACCCTCACAGACATACCCAGAATAATGTTTGACCAAATATCTGGACAGCCCATGGCCCACTCAAATTGACACATAAAATTAAGCATCATAGGCATCATAGAAGATTTACATTCTCTATTTATTCTCTTTCCTGAAATGTTGGTGTCACAAAGGATCATAATATTTGGTTTGAAAAGGACCCTAGAAGAGAGATTTGCTGCAGAATTTTGCAGCTATATTTTAAACATGTGCACAGAATTTCTCCTCTACTTCTTACTGAACATGCCTCCAATCTACAACATAATATTTGTTTAATGAATAAATGTAGAGAAACTTTTGCTCTTTTCATAAGACAGAGAGGCATCAAATCATGTCACTTCCAGTTGCCCACTAAATTAACATGGCCACTGGCCATTGATTTTCACATATTAGGATGCTGTCACACTCTCTCTAGCCATCAGAGCCCCTGATAGATAGGGGCACACACTTCTCCTCATTTTTTTTTTCTTTAATGGGTTTGGATCTGTGCTTTGTATGATCATTGGTGATTAGTTTACTTTGATAGTTAACTTGGTATCAATATTATACATTGATATTGCGTCAATATCTGATCTTGAACTTACTCTGATAGTTCAGTGAGTGCAACAGAGATCACTCAAAGGCACCTGCAAGAGTGAAATCATAAAAATATTGTCAAGGATAACATAGCACTCATGTTTGGATCCTGCATGCTCCAAAATTATCCAAGTTATCTCCCAATTTGAAACAGGCAGAATTTTTGAAGTGAGGCCTTTCTGAGAGTCCCACCCAGTGCCACTTTTAATCATAAGGGCACCTTTCTGCAGAACATTTTAGTCCTGGGGAAAGGAAGAACTGAACTGCTAGCAGGGATCACCTTGGCATGGTTTAGCTAATTGGCATTAATCCCTTACATGACTCTTTGATTTTGCATCTGTTTTTTTTTTTTTGCTTTGAAGCAATTCAAAACCATATTGTTTGGTGTCTTAATTGACTCAAGAGAAAATCTTTCTGGCTTTTGGTGGAAAATAAATCAATAACCAACCATAAATGATGAGTTAAGGCATTCTAGTTTCTGTATCCCATAACAAGGATACTTTATCAAATAAAATTGGCAAGAATAAGCCTTTTAAATGACAAATGGTTTTGTAATATTAAGTCTCAATTACCATGACTGGGACATACACCTATTATACCAGAATCATTCTTTGTTCCTCCGGTTTTCCCATAGTGCAAATCGCATGTATTATATGTGAACTGGAGGAACTCATGACTGCCTTTCTTCACTTGCAACTGTTTTTTCTGCTAACCCCCGATCATCATGGAAAACTGAAGAAAAAAAAATAAAGAGTCCTTATAAGAATAATGAAACTGAAGTCCCTCTGGGGCTTACCAAGGAAGCAGCTGTTGAAAGATAATGTGGTTCTTCTGTTTCTCTGGTAGGTTCCCAGGTGGAGAACAGAACTAACCTCTGCTCTGCTGGGTAATGGATTTTGAAGTTTCCAGGAAAGAAAATGAAGTAGTTATAGGCAATAAAGAAAAATATTTCCTTCCTCAGTATAGGTTTACACTGTTCTGTCCCTGAAAATTGCTATCTCTACTAGATAAGAGTGTATATATGTTTTTTTAATAGGTTCAATAGTCAAAGAAATAGGCATGTCTGCATTTCACTTTTCTCTGTGTTGTTTAGTATTATAATCCAAGTGTCCAGAACAGAATAGTGTCCAACACGTTGTAGGTGTTAAACATTTTTGATATGTGAATGAACACCTGACTTTGTAGAGTAAGATTCATACTTGATACAAAATATAATTTTACATGTATATACATTCATGCTTAAATGCACCCATGTAAATGTTTCTGTACATTAACCAAAGTTAACTTCACACTGTGAATTATCTCCTCCTTGATTATTTTTTGGAGCTTGCTTCCAGCCCAGTGAATTCAGATCTGCCTTTCACCATCTGCCACACCTCCCGCCCTCAGGAGTTACAGGAGTTCGGCAGAGGTGGGGGGGGGGGAGATGATGCTATAATTGAAGACAATTTCTTATCTGCATATGTTGGGGCTGGCATAAGGATGCTGCTTTTAGAGCCTATCTATAGATAATCTAAACGCCTCTGTCATAGGAGGGGCCCAAGAGGTGGGTTTCGGTTTGTTTTACTGGTCAAGTATTATGTCATTGACCTCGTTTAGAATTGCCAGCACATGGTGATGATAAAAAGCAGACCAATTTTTAATCAGTTTTATTACTGTTTTAAAATTATTTGTAGACTATGTACCTCTTTATTGCCAGCACTCTGACCGGACTGCCACTGTTCTGTAGGTCCCTATTGCTAAGCCTTTTGATGTGTGCCTATGAGTTAAGGACACTGCAAACTCTCAGAGGAGCTCAGGGGCACTTCAATCCATCCCAATGTCACTCTACTCCCAAGATGGGGTCTGATGTGGAATAGAAAACGGGGCCACTGAAGTAGAGGCAGAAATTACAGTGGCAGGAATAAAGGTTAAAATGGAACTGGATACAGGTAACGCGTTCAACCAGGTTTCTCTGACTGCTCTGTTCTCATATCTCTTAGAAACTGTTCAGAAAAAGATCCTTGGGATCTCTGCATTTCCTGCCTGGCCATTGAAAAACCAAGTGGACCTTGGGTGCTGCCTGTATCTATGTACTAAAGCAGGAAGGCCCAGGGCAGCTTGCGAGGTATGATTGTTAATTTTGTGTGTCAAATTGGTTGGGCCACAGTGCCCAGATATTTGGTCAAACATTATTCTATAAGGGTGCTTTTAGATGAGATTAATATTTAAATCATCAGTGTCAAGGTTAGTTGGTGGATTAACATTTAAATCAGAGTATAGCAGACTGTCCTTAGTTCAGAATGTGGATGGCCTTCATCTAATTAGTTGAAAGACTGAATAGAACAAAGACTGACTTCTCCCCAGCAAGAAGGAATTCTGCCAGCAGAAGGCTTTTGGACTCGAACCATAGCATCAGCTTTTCCCTGGGTCTCCACCCTGATGGCCCACCCTGCAGATTATGGTCTTGCCAACCTCCATAATCAGGTGAACAGGTTCCTTAAAATAAATCTCTCTCTCTCTTCCTCCCTACCCCCTCCCCCTCCACAGGATAATACACACACATCTATTGGTTTTGTTTCTTTGGAGAACTGACTAAAACACCAGGTAAAAGACTACGTGAGGATTTGGGAAAAACTACCAGCTGGTTGTAAAGAGTGTGCCTGTTTGTGGAGGATCTTCTATGTCCATATTCTTCAGGGAAGTAGCTGGGGACAATGGGAAGTGGATGGTCAAGAATTCAGAATCCAAGCTCTGAATATCTGTCTTACCAGGAGACATTACTAACCATAGCATAGTCTATAGCTGCCTTTGGAGAAGTAATACACTTTGGGAAACATTGATGTTTTTTGGTTTAAAATAACACAATCTTAAACCCCTAGTCCAACAATCTGCTTCCTATAGATATTAATTAGTAGATTATTTTCTTATTCAACAACAAACAAGGAAATAATTTATGTAAACTACATTTGCCGAGAATGGATGTAGAACTACAAAAAGCTAGACAAATAGAAAGTGTTCTGTATAATGTGCTACTGTTTTAAAACAGTTTTGCAGACAGTGGGGAGTATTTAGAGGGAAGTTAAGGATTTTTTTTCTGAGAAGCATAGGAAAAGGCAGAGAATATTTTACATAAGACTTCAGAAACATTGTTATTCATCAATCAGAAAAACTCTTGAAGATAGATTTCTTTGAACATCAAAGAAATGGAAGATACCATTATGGACTCAGTTTTGGTCAAAGCGATCAGATGTAAACAATAGAAACAGAGTCTGGGCAATTTAAGCAGAACATTTTATTTATTAGCAGATGTATGTCAGATTTATAGAAGATAATTAAAATGTCTAAAATTGGTGTAGAATTAATGTCTAGAAAGGACTCTTAAAATCGACAGGACAAATGTAGAGAAACAAAAAGAAAAATAGGCACCGGATATGTCACAGACAGAGAAAGTCAAACGGCTAACAAATAATAACAATTAAACAAACTTAGAATCAGGGAAATTAACAGCACTTTTTAACTGTTAGATTATGAAAAATAAAAGTGGGATGGGACCAAGCATTGGTAAAGGTGGAGGGAAACAGGAAGCTATGTGTGCTTGATAGGAAAAGAGACTGATGGAGCTATTTTGCATATTTCCTATGATCTTTAATCCTCTTCACAGTGTAAACTCCAGAGAAACAAATACATATGTCCATGAAGGGATACACATGAAAATGTTTATTGCAACATTGTTTATGGATAGCAGGGAGTTGGAGGCAACCTAATTTTCCATCATTAGGAAAGGGATAAGTAAAATATGATGATTATTATGTATTACTGTGTGGCAGAGGCAGGTATCTACAAAAACATAAATAGATATTATCAGAGTGTTTAGTGAAAAAAATAAACAAAATAATAAATAGCTTAGCACAATTTATGTAAATAAAAAATATGTAATATTCAAAACAATGGTATAAGTTTTCAAAGAGATATTAATATATATAATATCCCTGCACATATACCAAGACATTAGAGTAGGTATCTTTTGTGGTGGTAGAATGAAAGAATCAAAAGTGAAATAATGAAATAAATCAGAAAAATGGTCTTCTATGATGACAGGAGTATAATTGAATCAGTTTTTGTTTGGATTTGAGATCCAAAAGAAAAAAAGAAATTTAATAAAAGGATATGGGTACGTTTATGAATTCCTAGAAGTAACATAAAATCATGCACTTAGTGGCTATATGACCTGGGAAAATACCTAGAATCATGCCATAGAAAGGTCCCGTGAGGAATCTGCAGCAACCACCACGGAGCACTAGGTACTTTCACTGGTGCTCGACGCTGGATGGTGTCACACAGACCTTCGCACTGTTGGCCCAAGAACTTTGTCTTCCTGCTTCAGAGAGAATCATTTTTAGTTCCTAACAAGCTTCCAATTCAAAGTTGGGGTCAAGAGTACCAGTTTAATGGTGTCTATGTCACATGTCCATAAAACAATCAGCAGATATCCACCACGGACTCCAAAATGCTGAAGTCAAGTTTCCAAAAACAATCAGACATTCAACCATGAACCAGATGCTGATTGGGTATCAGAACTGGAACAAGAAAAGGAGTTATCTTTTCTTGCTCTCTTTGCAGATGGGGAACTCATATGAATGATGATGAACAGGCCTTCCTCAGAACATTGTTTCTTCTTGTGATTTCCAGAGGGATAAATTGATGTTGGGATTTAAAATGTTATTTTTACTTATGAACCTGTGTCATTATCAAATTATGTTATGTTTTCAAATTATGTTAAACTCCATAATTATATGTGATTTAGTCTTGGGGATAAACAATGGCACATTGAGGCATGGTTGTGGCCCCCCCCCCACACACAATGAAATGTCATGAAAGAATTATCTTTAAAGTATTTATAAACTGATGTTTCAATTTTGCTATCTACTATGTTAATATGTCCTGTCATGTATATAAATTATGTAACTTAGGAGTATGGGACCTCAATATAAAGAGATGGCGGAGGGGGCAGGGGAGGGGGGAAACCTACCTAATGGGTACAATGAACACTATTTGGGTGATGGGCACACTTATAGCTGTGGCTCAAGGACTACAAAAATGATCTATGTAACCAAACACATTTGTACCCCCTTAAGACTTTGAATTAACAAAAAAGAGATGGGGAAAAGGCATACTAGAAACATGGGCAGGCAGGATAGCTGGTGGAAGAAGGTAGTGTCATGCAAGGGTTTACAGGAAGAGAAGGAATTGAAGGAGAAGAATAGTATTTGGGAATGAAAGCTTTTAAGTCTACTTAGAATTTTCAGGAGGTTATTGTCCTTACTTCTAACATTTTTACCTTCTATTATTTTATAATCACAGTATAATTTTTATTCTCTTTGCAAAGCACGCCTAGAAAAATAGAGGTGACACTCAAAATAATAAAATGTTTGATATCACTATTAACATTTTTAATGGAATAGAAAATTTGATTTAAACATGATTTAAATGGTTAGCAGTCTCTATTAAAATAAGTCTTCCTGGAGCCTAATTACTTTTCCTCCTCTTATAAAATATTTAACTACTATTATTCTTCATAGATGAGTCATCTTCATTGAAATGAGAATGTTCTGTGTCTTGGCATCTGTGCGTGTCTGTGTACGTGCATGTGTGTGGGAGCAAATGCATGTACATCAACCAGGGGCTTGGCAAAAACCAGAATTTGTTCATACAGTTCAAATGAAGAGAATTTAACAGGCTAACGGTTGACAGGCGCAAGGGGACAAACAAGTCCTGGTGTGGCACTCAGACTAGCAACAAAGAGAAGCTGTTAGTCCTTTGGGACCAGAGGAGGATATAGAGTGACCAGAGCCTGGTAGGAGCTGTGATTGAAAGGGATACAGCTGCCACCAACGATAATAGTGCCAAACAGAGAGGGTGATCAGAAAAGGAATGTCCCAACAGTTTTCTTCTTCTGCCTTCCAATCACCTGCCAGCCCCTCCCCTTGGCCAAATCTAGCTGGAAGCCAGCCATCAGAGAATTCTTGGGATACAATTCATGGAGACCAGCCTACCTGATACAGAGAAGGGCAGGAAATGGTGAAGAATAAATCTGGGTCCGGGAATTGAGAAAGACTGGCATATTTTATGGCTTTTGTCACATAGCATTCACTCTTGTCCATTATTTAGAAGATGAAAAAATTGTCACCCCTAACACTGAGGAGACACAAAATCTCATCGACTATCAGATGGAATGATGCATTCAGTTATAACTTCAAATGAAATTTAAATTGTAACATTCTCCATCATTGCAGCCTTTCAGACAAGATATTAAGGAAAGAGGAGAAAAATAATCAATCAGCACAAAATATGCATAATGACTACAGTACCTGGCTCTGTATCTGGTTACTAGATTATCATATTTTTTTCTTCCCGCATCCATTAAACATTTTCCTTATACTCTGCTAGCATTTCAGTGGCCATGGGTATTTATCAGGTGTAGTGTCACAAGCCTTCATCCCTAAAATATCTGAGATCATAGTCTTATCTTTATTGAGTTGCTGCAATTTCCTATTGAGGAAATGGCTTGCATGCAGGTGGTTTAAATGGAAAGTGATCACAGGAAGCAATAGTGAAAACCAGGGGAAGTAAAACACGGAAGGGGTGAAGGCATTACAGGGTGGGTTGCACTATCAAGTTAGCTATGCTATGGATGATTGGTACTCAATCCTGCGAATCCATCTGAGCAGCCTTTAGAATTGCATCTCAGAACTGACTTTCCCAGGTACAAAAAGATAGGAATTTATTTTTTGGTTTCTGTCCCCAGGAACAGTGCTTTGTTGGTCCAAGCATTGTCACATGTGTGTTACCTTCCATGGGTTAGGCATGCATGAGTACTGAGTAGATTCCCACAGGTGACCCCTGCTGTACATCAAAGAAACCACAGGACAAGAAGCAAAAGGCACACAGCAAAGTCAGGAGGTGAGGTGCTGTCAGTTTGCAGTTGCACAAAGCTAGTCTGTGATTTGTGGAAATAGTCACAAGAGGAGTGGGTGGAGTAAGGGGTGGAGCTGTGTGGAAAAGAAGTGGGACACCAGATATAGCACATAGCATAATGCAAGCACCACGTACATAGGTAATAAAGCAATAACTAACAATGTTGGGAGTGGAGCCCAGAAAACCATGAAAGAGGTGTTTAACCTGAATATGATTTTGAAAGGTGATTATCAGGCAGCGGGGAGGGGCATTTTAGAGGGACCAGTATGTGCAAAGGCCCACAGAAGTGCAACCTTGTAGTATGTGAGAATCTAAATCAAAGTGCGTGTTTTCTCAACATCCCAGAGCTAACTGTTCTTTTTCATTTAGTGATCTTTTAATTATATTTTAAGATGCTTTGAAAAATAAGCACATCCTCAGACTATATGACTTTGGCAAGCCTATAAATATCTTTTAGCTGCCGTTTCCTCATCTATACAAAAAGCATGTTGGACCATGTGACCTCTAAGGCCTTTTCTGGCTCTCAGCTTTATTCTTCTGCACATCATTTTATGCATACTGATAGCATTACATACAGGCAGGTAAAATGAGCAGCTGATGGAAATCAGCTCATATACATGAGCAAGAAATTGGTCTACACAATGGGAGAATTGTCTAGAAATGGACTCTGGAGTAATAAATGTGGGAAAATGTGTAGGCTACATTATTCCTTTTGCTCAGCCAGTCATAACTATGTAGAAAACTCCCCACTTGTAATGTGTAATGCAGTCTTGATTGCTCAGGCAGCATCCTACATATTACAATATTTTGTTTTTAAATTTCTTACCCTTAAAATATAATTTGCTTGATCATGTAGAGGGTAAATTGGTGGGAATAATTTGAAATGGGGAAAGTTTGATAGTTATTTTCAAGATTATATTACTCTCTGCTGACTAGTTCTCTTATCATGGAAAGAACTGTAGGAGAAATGAGCTGGCTTATTTATAAAAACTAAATATTCTGCAAAATGAATCATAAAAATATTGTATTTGTTAGCTTTTTAAGCTAGCAATTAATATAAATTGTTTTGGATTAGGGTAAGAGGTATAAACAAAAGCATTTATATACATAAACTAACATTTATACAATATACCAGGTGTGATAGGTATGTTATAGGTGGAAGGTACCAGTGTTGCCTGGAAGTCTATAAAACTTTGTGATCCACTTCAGGCTTTCTCAAATCCATTATATTTATAGTATAAAACAGTTACATTGTAATTGGAAACACTTCTGAATCATTTCCAAATTTGCCAGCTAGTAATAGACACAATTCTTTTATTCATGGTGATTTGAACATTGACATACTATCATAATTCGTGTTAAAATATCTCATACATTCATCTTTAGAGCTTCGCAAATTCACAGCTCTGGAAAAAAATAGGTACTGTAAGGCTGGATTCACAAGGTACATCTAAAGCAAAGGCTGGCTTTTATTCTTTTCTCAGCGCTACAGGCCCAAATCAGTGGTTTTGTTAAGTGACATTAACAAAATTTTTAACTGTTATTGTACCAACAATGAACAAATAGAATTTGAAATTAAAACATTATTATTAAAACGAACACCCACAAAAATGAAATACTTAGATTACACATAAAACTAACAAAATCTATATAAGATCTATATGAGAAAGTTATAAAACTCTGATGAAAGATACCAAAAAAGAAACAAACAAATGGAGAGATCACCCATGATTGTGAATAGAATGATTCAATATTGCCATGCTGTCAGGTCTTCCTAATTTGATCTGTAGATTCAGTGAAATATCAAAATTTCACACCTTGCCTCACTGTGCATTTGCACAGCACCCAAGGAACCTTTAAAACAGCCCTTTTGAGATACTATATAGAGGACCATTCTTAACATCTGACTATTAATAAGTATTATTATTAATAGATCCTAATCCTAACTTCACAACCTCTTATGTAACTAATCTGAGCCAAGTTCAACAGGCGCTTCAAGAATACGAAAATCACCATTTACCTCAAGCTGACGCTACAAAACACCCCACCCCAGTTGCCCCAGGAGACTGAATTCTGCTCAAATCCTTGAAGGAGGGCTCCCTGACAGACCAATTGTTCCCAAAATGAAAAGGCAAATTTTAATGAGTGCTGCATGGCAGTTAAGTTGGAGAGAATACAACATTGAGTACACTTGTTTGAGTCAAGCCTGTTTCTCAGTCTTTGCAGACGGAAGACATCCCAGATGCTGGTCAAGACTCCTATTCCTGCAAACTCATTGAGGACCTCACATATCTTTTCAAAAGACAGCCACTAAGCCATTGCTCAGATGAGTAAATTTGCATTTTTTGGTTCAATTTGTCAAGCTATTTGTTGGTTATCTTTACTTTTGTCCCTTTACATGTCTTATTTGTTTACTTGCATTTTCTACCCACCTACAATAATTCTCACTGTTGGTAAATCCTAACAGTCCTATTACTTTTAACCTCTCCCTTGCTTCAAATAACCAAATCCAAATATGCTTTTTTTATGGCTAGATTCCCTTTGGAGTTTAACCCAAGAAAAATGAGAACAAAATATGTATATTTAAACTTCCCAAGTCATGCCCTCCAGGCTAACCTTATCAACTGCTGGGCCTGTCAACAAAACCCATACACTTTGCCTCCTGATCCACTTACCTTAGTCCTTAAAAGGGTTAATTTTTCCCTACCATTTATGAGATGGGCTACTCCCACCACTTCTACTGAAGGACTCCTTAATCCCAACATTTCCAATCCTAGTTGGCCTTCCTTTATACTTCCCTTAACCAACACCTACCATATTCTTACCTTAGAGTGCAGAATCCCAAATGCAGGCAAGCCCCAGCAATGCAAGTCCTGTGCTAAAACCCCTCCTTTGGCAAAAAAAAAAAAATAAATAAAATAAAATAAAATAAAATTTGTATCAAAGGTCCTGCTGTTAAGGAAAGGTCATACAACCTCCCACAATAAAAATTCCTCTTGCCATTATAATTATAGTCAAAACACCTTAGTTTGATGCCAGCCATATACAATTACTTCCCCTAATTGCCAACCCTACACTGTTCACATTCCCACCCTCAGCTGGCCTACAGTGTCTAAATTTTTAAGCCAGGTTATTTGAATTGAAGAGACTACAGCCATCTTATAAGCAGAAATCTTTCTTTCCCCTCTAATGCCAATAATTCACATCCTCAGTGGGCCCAATTAATATAAACACTTAAGAAAAGCCAGCCAGTTCAGTTGTGTGCCCCTAGAGGTATGATATTCCTCTGTGGGCATCCCCTGAGACCTCACATGGGGAAAGACTAAGACTACCCCTGCCTAGAAAATACCAGGGAATGCATACGAGGGAATGCAAGCTAGGATACCTGATATTGAGTGAAATCCAAGTTTATTCTAAGCCAAATACTGCCTGGACTAAGAGGGCCAGTGGCCTAATAGTGGCTGGAATAATACGTACAATCAGTCTACTTGCCCCTTGGAGTGGTTTTATCTACCGTGAAACCATCCTCAACATCACTTACCCTTTAGAAACCACCATTTATAATCATGAAAATGAAATAAATCAGTTGACAATCTCCCTCAATGCACTTACAAATTAAGCTTTAGAAAATCGAAGAGGATTAGATTATATATGGGCTACCAAAGGAGGGGTTTGTACTGTGTCAAACCCTACCTGTTACACTTAGATTAATAGCACTAGCCAAGTCTCTACAAATTTACAGAAAGTTTATAAGATGGCTGAGTGGCTGCACAAGACGATCAAAAGAAAAATACAGATGTGGCATCTAATATGTGAAACAAACTATGCTGGTGGCCCACTTTTAGACAAATGCTGAGGTCCTAGCTAGGACCCTTTATAGTTCCCATTGTAATCATAATTTTTGCTCTCCTTTTCTCTCCTTGCATTATTAAACTTTTAAAAATTCTTGTCTCTCGGGTTGTCTAGACTACCACACAATGAGTCTTGACATTCCAAAGGTTCCACCTCATTCCTCTTCAGAAAGATGAAGAATGAGACTATCAAAATCCTCTTAATCAGGTGCCTTGTTCCTTCTGTCAACAGCCACCTGACCTACCTGAGGGCCCCGGAAGTCTCTCCCACAGAGTGAGGTGCCTTAAAGCCCATACCTGACACCCACCCCATTAATAGAAAACAAAAATATATAAAAGACTTTTGTGCCCATAGGCAGGACCAATGCTCCATATCAGCCAGAAGCAGCTTCAGAAGATAGATCTCTCCTCGGTCTCTCTTGTAAGATTCCAAGGGCCCAAAGCTCTTAAATGGGGCGGGGGGGGGGGGGGGAATATTAGAGTAGGAGACTAGGAGACAGGACTGAGACAGGATTCAGAGATTGGAAGATTGGATGCGGTATTAAAGTAAACAACCATCAGGTGGAAGCTAACTAGAGGGCTGATTACCACAGACAAGAACCAGCTGCAACCAGCTTGTCAATGATCTCTTTCACTATACCTGAACTTTGGCTAACTATAATATCATTTACTTTGCAATTTTAAAATTT
Organism: Eulemur rufifrons; assembly: GCF_041146395.1. NCBI lineage: Eukaryota > Metazoa > Chordata > Mammalia > Primates > Lemuridae > Eulemur > Eulemur rufifrons. The sequence goes on along the minus strand of NC_090998.1, from coordinate 26,337,717 downwards.
CTCGTACCTGGAAATTGCCATGACAGTTCTGAGACAGCCATATAAAGTATAAAAATGGGAGGGAACCCAATTCTAGGAATTATTACCCAAATTCTTAGTAAAAGCCAACCCCCTAGCTATAAATATTCCTCCCCTCAGTTAGTAAGACTTCAAAAAACAAAAAGCCACTTCCTCCTGGTGCAGGTGCTCTTTTTAAGACTGCCCACTCTCTCTTTCTTAAGAGTGTACTTTTACTTTCAATTTAAAAAAAAAAAAAGCTGTCATGTGCTTGGCTTATGTGGTACATCCTAAAATTCTTTTCTCCCACTGATCACCAAGACCCCGGAAAAACCTCCACTTGGAGGTCGCTAACAGCTCCAAAGTTATTTTGAGTCTTATATGAAAAGTAATAAAATGAAAACGATACCAGGACTTCTAGCTGTGACAGAGTTGCTAATTTAGAGAGCAGAAAATAATGATGAAAAGCTGTTTTCTTGACTATTCTGTAGAAGCCTAATGTAAGCTGACATATCCTTAGCTGATCACTCACATAAAAATTAGTGGTGCTCATTCTTCAAACTTGCCTTTCCTCCACACCTTTGCTCATGCCATTTTCCCCACCCAGACTGTCTTCCTTTTCCCCAGCTTCATGAGTTGAATCTTTCATGGATAATTCATTAGCAACCTCTTTCCTGAAGCCTTCCATGAACATCTAGTTAGAAGTTCTCTCTCCATTCCCTAAACTTCTAGGGAATATATGATCTTTTAAAATCTCATATTTCTATCAAGCACTGGCTTAATGTATACTTATTTGTGTATTTATTTTTAACTCTCCTATTTGTAAACTCTTGAAGGGAAGGCAATTTGACTTATATTTCATTGTATTTTTCATCATAATTTACAAAAGGAAGATGTTCAAAGAGGGGATATTAATAGCTACCAAATGAATAAATGATTATGTATTGAATACTTTTTGCCTCCGAAAGCTTTCCAACTTGTCACTGATACCTAAAATTCAACCTTTAGAGAGACATTTCACTGACTTAAGCACTGTAGATATTTCCATAAGGCAAATAGTCCAACATTAATTAGTTGTCACTAACTACCTAGTGTGAATTAATGTGTATTTGTAAAGTATGTCTGGGCCATTATGAGAAGATGAGAATTTTGGGCAGTGGGAAGGAAAGGGCTACTAAAAGAGAGGAACAGGGACATAAGAAGGAAGGCAAAAGCCTTTAAGACAAGTCAGCGGTAGATCTATGTCTATGCTTTCTCTAAGCCTTGCTAGGTATAGATATTCTCATTAAGGAGCTCATCTAAGAAAACATTTTTCTTTAAACAGTTTTTTTGTTCTTAACTTAATTCCAAGATGGAAAAGCTCAAATCTAAGGCCTTCCTGGAACTTGGTTAGTATTGGCAAATCTGATTCCTTCAAACCTTTTCAAACTGGCTGGATTGTTTGTTTGGAAGCAGCTAGGTTTGTGTCCACCACATTAAAACATTTGTCATCCTTCTGTCAATCTGTGGCAGTTGTTACGGCTGTCTTGCCAATTAAGCCCATTTGGGGCTTTCTAATTGAAGCTTCAAATAGTGGCATCTGTTCTTCATCATCTTAATCTGTGGTCATTTTCCTGAAAGGCCAAAGATGGCCAATTCATCCTGAGACTGGAAATCAATATGCCTCTAACCTCATGTGGCCCAGATTTTATGAATAACATCCATGGTTTCATTCAGAAATGTTCCACCTTGCTTTGATTCTTGGAAAAATAGAGATCATTCTAACACTCTGCTTTCCAGATGGTTCTGCCTTTAGCTGACATTCAGCAGCGAGCCAGAAGCCGGTTCATCACGACAGTCCTGGGGAAACGCTCTCACTGGTGCACCACTGGGGATGCTGACTTTCTCGTCAGATACTGCTGCCAATGGCCCTCTGCTCAAATGGAGATTCCGACAGGTTGAGCAATGGCAGGCATTTCCTGGGTTGCCACAGCCTTGAATGGTTTTTAACGGAAGAGAGGTTTCATTGATGAGTTAATTTAAGGTTTCTGATGCTGGGTTGTCTTTGGGTTAGACGCGTGAGATGTAACAAGTCTGTAAATTCAAAGGAATAAACTCACACAACTTCACATTCCTTGTGCCATGTTTGAATTGTATATTTTGTGAGCTTCTTTAAGGTAAAAGAAGTGTATTATAATAAAAGATAATCTTCATCAGGTGCCTTAAGTTTGCATGAATGACTTTTTTTACCCATTTGATACTTAAAATCTCATTTAACCTTCTCAACAAACATACATATCAGTGTTGTAAGTTCTGAAGACAACTAAAATTAAAACTATTAATATTAAGAAATACAACCTCCTCTCTCATATTAACAGGAATTCTGAGATAGGAAAAGATTTGATTTGGATAATCCCATGGCTGAACCATATCAAGTTATTTTTTATCCTTTTTTTAATTTTTGCCTCAGTCTTTTGCTCTGGACTCCGGGTTCCAAGGTAGTGGTAGCAGCTCTAAACAACACAATCATTCTGTAAATATTTAATGAAAATCTAATTTCTGGTGGGCACTGTTCTAGGTACTGGGGATATGATAGTAAATGAAACAGACAAAATTTTATGCATTATCAGGTAAATGTATTATGAATATTTTCTTTTAGTTTGTGGCTTACCTAATCATTGTCTTGATATCTTTTGATGAAGAGAAATTTAAATTTTGATGAAGTCCAATATTAAAATATATTATATTTTAAAGGTTATTGCTGTCTAGGGCTAAGAAATTTTTGGCTACTCCAAGGTTTCAAAGGCATTCTCCTATATTTCTTCTAGAAGCATTATAGCTTTAGCTTATAGCTTTAGATTTATAATGTATAATTTACATAGAGTAAAATTCACTTTTTTTAAGTACACAGCTCTTTCAGTTCTCACGAACGCATACAATTGTGTAACCACCACCAAATCACGATATAGAACAGTATCATTATCCAACAACATTGCCCAATCTCCCTTTGAAATCAGCTCCCCACTCCACTCAGAGTCCCTGATAAATACTGTTCTGTTTATAACTCTGAACTTTTGCCTTTCTCCAGATTGGAATCACATGATATACAGTCTTTTGAGTCTGGCTTATTTCACAGGCCATAATGCATTTGGACAGTACTCATCTTGTATCTTTATCAATAGTCAGTTCTCTTTTATTCCTGAGTAATATTCTAGTGTATAGAAAAAGAGCTTTCAGATCCATTCACTAGCTGAAGGACATTTAGGTTATTTCTAGCTTTTGGTGATCATGAGTATAATTACTATAAATGTATGCATGCAAGTTTTTTCAGGAACATAAGTTTTCATTACTCATATGAGTCATATTGCTGGATTATATATGGTAAGTGTAAGTTTACCTTTACAAGAAATAGTAAAACTGGAGGACATAAGCTGCATGGCAGAACAGGAGGCTCCTGACTCTTCCTCCACCCATGGATGCACTGAATAAACATCTACATATTAATAAATTCCCTCTGAGAGAAGGTCAGAAACAAGTTGAGATTCCTATGCACTGGACAACTGAGGAAATTCCACATTGAATAAGTAGGAAAAGGTGAGGCATACCCAGGCACAAATTCCTCCTTGAGTTCTGTGCTGTACAATCAGGAAGGAATCCCTAACACCCAGCTCTTCTCTGGAGTAAAAGTATGGAGTTTGTGTATGAAATCAAAGTTAAGTTGTTATCAGCTTAAAATAGGCTGTTATAAGTATTAGATGTTTTATGTAAGCAAAACCCTACAGTAGACATACTAAAGACAAAAAGAAGAGTCAATGCCTATCACTACAGAAAATCATAAACCCACAAAGAAAGACATCAAGAGAGGAAGAAAGAAATAAGGGATCTACAAAACAACCAGAACATAATCAACACAATGGCACTGGTAGCAATTTGGCAAGAGAAAGAAATAAAGGGCATGCAAATTAGGAAAGAAGAAGTCAAATCATCCGTGTTTATAGGTAACATGATTGTATACAGAGAAAACCCTAAATACATCACCAAAAATTTGTTAGAACTAGAAAACAAGTTCAGTAAAGTTGCAGGATACAAAATCAACATATAAAAATTAGTAGTATTTCTATATACCAATAAAGAACTACTGGAAAAAGAAATCAAGAAAGCAATCCCATTTACAATAGCTACAAATATAAAAGTAAAATACCAAGAAATAAATTTAACCAAGAAGGTGAAAGATCTGTACAATGAAAACTATAAAACATTGATGAAGGATATTGAAGAGGACACAAATAAATGAAAAGCTATGCTGTGTTCATGGATTAGAAGAATTAATATTGTTAAAATGTCTGCACTACCCAAAGCAATCTACAGATTCAGTGTAATCCCTGTCAAAATACCAATAGCATTCTTCACAGAAGTAGAAAAAACACTTCAACAGTTTGTATGGAACCAATAAAGACCCCACCAAAATGGCCAAAGCCATCTTGAGCAAAAGAATAAAGTTAGAGGCATCATAATACCTGACTCTTTTTTTTCATATAAAATGTTTCCTTCTTTCTGAGATGATCTGGCAACTGAGATTTCTAGTCAGCCATCACATCAATTTTTTATAGTTTTCTTTTTAGAGATCTTTTATTTTTTCATCTAAATTTATTCCTAGGTATTTTATTTTTCTATGGCTATTGTAGATGATATTGTTTTCTTGATTTGTTTTTCAGATTGATTGCTATTACCATATATAAATGCTACCAAGTTTTGTATGTTTGATTTTGTATTCTGTAACTTTACTGAATTGTTTATCAGTTCTAAGAGATTTTTGGTGGCTTCTTTAGGTTTTTCTAAATATATGTCTTCTGCAAACAAAACTAATTTGGCTTCTTCGTTTCCAACATGGATGCCATTTATTTCTTTCTCTTGCCTAATTGCTCTGGCTAGATCTTCCAGTACTATGATGAATAGAAGTGTTAAGAGTGGGCATTCTTGTCTTGTTCCAGATCTTAATGAAAAGGTTTTCAATTTTTACCCATTAATTATAATATTAGATGTGGCTTTATAATGTATGGCTTTTATTGTGTTGAGATATATTCCTTCTATGCCCACTTTGTTGAGAGTTTTTATTGTTGGGGCTCAGAAAACAATATCCCAAAATGAAGGCCTCAGCAACAGCCTCATAAATAAGTTTTCTCTGACCTTCTCCTAGCCTTCTATCAGTTCACTTCTTCCCTGAGGCTAGCCATAAAAACTAGAATCCCTCTTCCCCAAGGTGGGTCATAAAAGACAGAACCCCTTTTCCCAAATGCCAGCCGTAAAACCTAAATACTCACTATAAATAAATTATCTGACCTACCTTCTTTGACTGAAGATCATAAGACCCCCATTCCAGAGAGGGCCCTGCCTCATGCCCAAAATTAAGGAATGCATGCTCACAGAGGCCAAAACAGGCCTTGCTGGGTTTCCCTACTCAGTATATTAGCATTAGATCATACCCTTTTTGTCCAATCATAATTCTACATGGCTGTCTATATTTTGGTGAACCTAAGTACACAAAGGGACAATTTCTCCTGTAACTTCACATCTTATTCTGAAGGCTTCTGTGTATACATGTTAAATAAATTTATATGTCTTTTCTCCTGTGAATCAATCTGCCTTATGCCAGTAATTTTTTGGTGAACATTTAGGGAACCAAGGGCCTTGGTCCGTACATTATCATGAAGAGATATTGAATTTTGTCAAATGCTTTTTCAGCATATATTCAGATGATCATATGGTTTTTGTCCTCAATTCTGTTGATGTGTTGTATCACATTGATTGATTTGTGTTGTTGAACCATCCTTGCATCCCTGCACCACTTGAACATGGTGAATGATATTTTTAATGTGTTAGTGAATTCAGTTTGTTAGTATTTTGTTGGGGATTTTTGCATCTATGTAAATGAAGTAGATACAGAGTCTTTATAATATTTGTGATTTCCAAATATTTTCTTTCAGTCTATAGCTTGTTATTTTATTCTCTTAACAGAAGAGCAAAAGCTCTTAATTTGATGGAGTCTAATTATTCAATTTTTTATGGATTATACTTTTGGTATCACATTTAAGAAAATTTTTCTAACTCTAACAAAGATTTTCTTTTATGCTCCCTTCAAAATTGTCCACTTGTTAAATTGTCTTTGCATCTTTGTCAAAAAGCAGTTGGTCAAATAGATGTGGGTCTTTTTCTGGATGCTACAATCTGTTCTATTGATCTATGCCAAGATTATACTTTCTTGATTACCTTTGCTTGATAGAAAATCTGAAATCAGATGGTGTGGGTCCTTTAACTTTTTTCTTCTTTTAAAAAAATTGTTTTAGCTATTCAACTTCTTTTGCTTTGTATACAAATTTTAGAATAAGCTTGCTCATTATTATGTAAAACTCCTGTTGGGATTTTGTTGGGAATATCATTGAATTTAAAAATAAGTTTGGGGAAAATTGATATCTTAATAATTTGGGGTTTTCCAGTCAGTAAACATGGTATATCTCTTCATTTGTCCATATTTCATTTAATTTGTTTTTTAGTGTTCAGCAGAAAGATTTGCAGATATTTTGATAAATTTATACCTAATAAGTATTTTGAGTGCTATTGTAAAATTGTACTTTAGAAATTTTCTTTTCTGATTTTTTGCTGAGACTTTGATTTTAGTCTACTAAGACCTATTTTAGACTTCAGCCTTCCAAAAACTGTAAGATAATAAATTTGTGTTATTGTAAGCCATTATGTTTGTGGTAATTTTTAATAGCAGCCATAGGAAATGAATGTAGTAGTTTTGGTTTTGTATAATGTTTTGGTCTGATTTTGATATTAGAATAATGCTGACCTCATACAATAAGTAGGGAAGGAGTCTCTCTTCTATTTTCTGGAAGACTTTGTATAGGATAGGTATTGTTTTTGTCTTAAATATTTGCTGGAATTCACCAGGGAAATCAACTGAACTTGGAATTTTCTTTCTTGGAAGTTTTAAACTACATATTCAATGTCTTTATTAGATGCATAACTATTCAGATTATCTATTCTTAAATAAGCTTTGGTAATTTCTAGTTTTTAAGGGATTTATTCATTTCATCTCAGTTGTAGAATATATGGTATCTTGGCTCTTCATGCTGCTGACAAAATACCATAAACTAGGTAGCTTATAAACAACAGAAATTTATTTGTCACCATTTTGGAGGCTGGAAAATTTAAGATCAAGGTACTGGAAAATTTGATGTCTGTAGAGGCTCTACTTTCTGGTTCATAGATGGTGATTTCTTGCTGTGTCCTCATATGGTGGAAGGGGCAAGGCAGTTCTCTGGGGCACTAATCCCATTTATGAGGCTCATCCCTTATGACCTAATCACCTCCCAAAGATCCCACCTCCTAATACCATCACATTAGTAATTAGATTTCAACATATGAATTGTTGGAGGAGGGGTGCAGAAACATCCAAACCACAGCATATGGATATAAATTTATTTACAGTATGCCCTTTTTATCCTTTTAATATCTGCAGGGTCTACAGTGTTATGCTCTCTTTAATTTCTGATATTGGTAAATCATGTCTTCTCTCTTTTTTTCTTGGTCATTCTGGTTAGAGATCAATTAATTTTTACTGATCTCTTCAAAGAATCAGCTTTTGGTTTCATTGATATTGCTTTATTGTTTTTCTTTTTTTTTTCAATTTCAATGATTTCTCATCTTATTGCCCCTTTCTGATTGCTTTGAGTTTATTTTGATCTTCATCTAGTGGCTTTGAGATTGTTTTGATCTTCTTTATCTAGTTTCTTAGACAGTAACTTAGATCATTAATTTGTGACTTTTCTCGTAAAATGTATTAAATGTATTAATTTTTCTTCCAAGCACTGCTTTTTCAGAATATAACAAATTTTGACATGTAGTGTCTTTATAATTTTTATTTCATATAAAATATTTTCTAATTTACTTTGCACATTATATATTGCTATTCTTTTTGTGTTGACTGTCAATTTGCTTCCAACTTTGGTTTTCTTTTTACGAGTTGCTTTGGCTATTTAGGGTCTTTTGTGGTTCCATATGAATTTTAGGATTTCTTTTTTATTTCTATGAAGAATGCTGTTGGGATTTTGATTGGGACTGCATTAAATCTGTAGATCACTTTGGGTAGTACAGACATTTTAACAAAATTGATTGTTCTAATTCATGAGCATGGGATATTTTCCCACTTATTTGTGTCTTCTTTAATTACTTTCACCAATATTTTATAGTTTTAAGTTTTATAGTGTACAGATCTTTCATCTGCTCAATTAAATTTATTCCGAAGTACAGTCATGCACTTTGTACCAAAGCTTTGGTCAACAATGAACTGTGCATATGACAGTGGTCCCATAAGATTACAATGGAGCTGAAAAATTCCTATTGCCTAGTGATGTCTTAGCCATTGTTATGACGCTGCACCATGCATTACTCAGGTGTTTGAGTGATGCTATTGTAAACAATGCTACTGCACTTCTAGTCATATAAAAAAGTACAGTAATACCCTAGGCCTTCATATTCACTCACTTCACTTCACTCACTCATTGATTCATCCAGAGAAACTTCCAGTCTTGCAAGCTCCATTCACGGTAAGTGCCCTATACAAGTGTACCATTTTCTAGCTTTTATACAGTATTTTTACTGTGTGTGTAGATATGTTTAGATACACAAATAGTTACCATTGTGTTACAAATGCCTACAGTATTCAGTACAGTAACACGCTGCACAGGTTTGTAGCCTAGGAGCAATAGGCTATACCACATAGCCTAGGTGGGTAGTAGGCTATACCATCTAGGTTTTTGTAAGTACACTCTATGATGTTCACATAACAATGAAATTGACTAATGACATATTTCTCAGAATGTATCCCCATTGTTAAAGAATACATGACTGTATTTTATTTTTTTATGCCATCAAAAATTGGATTGCTTTCTGGATTTCTTTTTCATTTAGTTCACTATTTGCATATAAAAACACTGCAAGTTTTTGTATATTGATTTTGTATCCTACAACTTAATTAATTTATTAGTCCTGGGTTTATGTGTGTGTGTGTGTGTGTGTAATCATTGGGTTTTCTTATATCATCCTTGAAAATTTAACCAAAGTCAGCCACTCCTCCACAGCTCATAAACTCTGTGTCATGCAAACTTAGAACCATATGGACACCACCAAATTTTATGGACTGTACCTTCCAGAGCAGTGGCTTGAGCCTCACCTGGGCCTGCTTGAGCCTCACCTAGGCCTACTTGAGCCACTGCTGGAGCAGCTGGTGGTGTCCACGTGGTGATGTGAACTGCTTAGAATCTGAGGCAGAAACTTGCTGCAGGTGCAGAACCGCAACAGAGAGCCCCTACTAGGGCAACGCAGAGTGGAAATTTGGAGTTGAAGCCACCACAGAAAGTCCTCACTAGGGCAGTGCCTAGTGGAGCCATGGGAGTGCATTTACCTCAAATACTCCAGAACTGGAGGGCCACCAGCATGCAACTCCAACCTTGGAAATCTATAGGCGCGAGACACCAACCTGTGAGAGCTGCATAGGCTGAGCCCAGCAAAGCTGTGGGGGTGGGGCTAACTGAGGCCTTAGGGGTTCAACCTCTGCCCCAGTGTATCCCAGGAAGTGGGACATGGAGACAAAAGGAATTATTCTTCAGCTTTAAGACATAATGCTGTGTTTCCTTTCGGGATTTGGACCAGTTACCCTCCCCCCCCCTTTTTTTTTACTATTTCTCCCCTTTGGAATGGGAATGTCTATCCAATGTCTATCCCACCATTGGCATGACCCTCACCAGATGCCAGCACCATGCTCTTGAAATCCCACACTCACAATCACAAGCCAAATAACTTTCCTTTCCTTATAAATTAGCCAGTCTGTGGTATTCTATTATAGCAGCAGAAAATGGTTAAGACACAGGCCCTCAATGGATTGGATCATGCCAACCTGCATCGGTGACAGCAATCTTTACTCAGTCTACTGATTTGAATGCTAATCTCTCATGGAAACACTTTCACAGACACACCTAGAAATAATGTTTTATCAGCTATCTGGGCATTCCTTAGCCCAGTTAAGTTGACACATAAAATTAACCATCACAATGTTAGTGTGAGATATTGGCCTATAATTTCCAGTTTCCTTCCTTCCTTCCCTTCCTTCCTTCCTTCCTTCCTTCCCTCCCTCCCTCCCTCTTTCTTTTCCTTTCCTTTTCTTTCTTTCTTTTTCTTAATTTCTTTTTCGTGTTTTAGTACTAAGATTTTGCCAGCCTTGTATTTTCCCTCAGCAGATGTCCTCTAGAGTGTCAATGGTCAGCACTATGTTCTATGTCCACGGTATGTCAACTACTGACAAGGCAATGGCTTCATAAGCTTGGTTCAGACTATTAAGGATTCATTCATGAGTGAGGGCCTGCTATTGAAACTGCATGGAGAACGATGGCTGTGCAATCAGAGTTTTTTTGGAAGGGGGAAAAGGAATAGCCCTTATAATATAAACCACAAAAGATTTTATTACCATCATCCTCATTGACAGAAGGGGAAAAAAGGTGTTTAAGAGATGAAGTAGCAGGCTACCAAGGTACACAGACAGCAAGTAGAAGTTCCAGAATTATGGCATAATGAAAATAATACTACTCTACATGTCAGAAAACCTAGGTTATAGCTTTATTTAAATCACTAAGTAACTATGCAACTTGTGGCTATTCACCAAAACTCTCTGGGCTCAGTTTCCTCATTCCAAAAACAAGTTCTAAAATAAGCTCTATGAATCACATATTTGACAAAGACAGCTTCCTACATTATGTTCCCTAAATTTTTTTTGACTTGATTAATGAACCATTTGTTACCAGAAATATAAGAAACTGAATTCCAATATTAAACATATTAGAACAGAAAGCTACTAGAATTTTGATTTTGTGTAAGAAAGTTGGATCAAGAAGAGCTGAAGTTGGAAGCTAAGTTTACATGAAAACTATTGTAAAGGCCCAGATAATTCCATATTCATTTTCTTTTTTAAAGATGTATGAGTTACATAGTTTTAAAATTTCTACCACTTTATGTTAAATGAATATAAAGAATTAAAGGATCAAGATTTAAAGTTATGAGGGAGACATAATGAACATAATATAAGCACATCTGAGTTTGAATATTGTTTTTGCCTCTTACTACCAAAGTAAGGACAGATCACCTAACCTCTTGACTCTGAGATTCTTTATCAGAAAAGCAGTAAGAGCGACTGATAAAGATAATAAAACTTATCTCTCAAACATATATAAGAGTTATGCAAGCACATATATAAAATTAATGGCAAAATATATATACCTAGTAGGTGCTCAATTATTTGTCCATCTCCCAATTTCACTTGTGAATGATGTCTGTAAGTGTGCTGCTTCACTATGAAGTGGGTATTTCTTGCCTGGGCTGGAGAGCCTACAATGTGAAGTTCTGGTAAATCAATATTGTATTGATAATAAAAGCTAAGGGACATCTTCTCTCCATAAATTAATCCAGACAGTGGGAAGAGTATCTGGGGAGGGAGTTATAGCAATTGGATTTGCATCATCCTGGCTTTGTGTAACTGTGTCTCTCTCCCACTCCCTCCTGACCCCATCCCTGAGTTAAATTATTTAAAGAAAAATTCTTAATTGTTTGTGACATCTGCCCTTTATTGTTAAGAGTACTTCTCACTGCAAGTAACAGAAAATCCAGCTAACAGTGGCTTAGATAAAAAGGGTTTATTTTCTCACATAATAAGAAATATGTTGCGGCTGGTATTGGTTGAGCACCTTGCAAATATCAGATCTGGTATCTCCGCAGTTCTCTTGACCTGATCATTTTCACATGACAGCTGCCAATGTTACAGGCATCAGGTTCACGTTCAAGTCATGAAGTACCAGTGACAATTATGTCTGTCCCTTTTATCAGTGAAGAAAAGTTTCCCAGAGGGTCCCCCAGTAGACTTTCACTTCAGTCTCTTTGGCCAGAAGGATGTGACAAGGTCATCTGTAGCTGCAAAGGAGGCCAGATAAATCAGTGTAGGTGTTCCCACTTCCACGGAAGAGACAGACATGGAGAAGGTTAGTTCATAATGGATGTGGCCTAACCAACCAGCAGTGAATACTCTAGTACCCCTTACCAGATGCTTAGAACTGCTTCCTCAATGGAAGTTTTCATCTTTTGCACAATTAGAAATTTTACTCCCAGAATTCACATAGCTGTGGGGAAAAATATATTCTCCCTGAAAGTTTAGGGTCTCAAGTAATAGCTATAGCTAGCTTTAATTCTACACATAGTAACTGATTTTAGAAACTTGGGAAGGCTAATTAATACCTTCCCTAGTTTTTATTTGATGATGTACGTTTGAATTTTTAGTTTCACCCTTAATGAGCCATTTATTCTAATTAAAATATATAGAGCATCTCTGATGTGACTATTGATTATGTTAACCAGAATTCCAGAATTTTACAATTGCTTGTAAAGTAAGAAGCTGAAAGTAGATTTTTAAAGATTAAGGATTGCATTATAGCACTGAAGAGAGCAGAATGTGAGAACCAAAGACAAATTTTATCTGCTTCATAATTTTGTCCAGAACTAATGGTTATAGGTAATCATCATAATGGTTTATACATTATCTGTCTCTGGGGTAGTCAGTGGTTGAATTGGATTCTTTGCTTCCTTTTTCAAGAGAGTAGATACCAACCAATATATGTCCCCAGCTTATCTCCTGTTACTCTTCTATAGAAACCAAAGTGGCTTTCCTTGATAGTATAGTATCAAAACATCCTGTGCACTTTGGTACTTCTACATGTTCGCTTAGTGTAAGTCCCACCCAGAATGCCCTCTCTGCCCACTGAAATCTTGCTCATGGTCCAGTGTCATTTTCAAATACTCCCGTCTTTATTCATTCCTTTCAGAGTATCGCAGTCAGAATTTCTCTTTGCGATACTAATCATATGCCACTTTGTATGGCAGATATTGGGTCACTCCCCTATTAAACCATAATGCCCTTTACCTTGAGAGTGAAAATTTGTCATCTCTTTAGTGCCCAGTGAGGCAACTATCACATTATAGCCAATTAATTTTTACTGTAATTGTTGAGTTTTTACTGTATTTGTGGAATACATGTAGAATAAATTTCTAGAATAAATGAATACATGGAATAATATTCTGGCTTGAAAAATCATTGGCCTGAACAGATTGTAAATCTCCTAAATCCCTGCCAGCACCAGCAAATGGTATGTGCGTGTTTTTTCATGAACAGCTCACTCTTGGCACTTTGTGTTTGAGTTGCTGCTGTTGTTATATTTTAGAGACATCACTGAAATGAATAAATGAAGAAGGACAATACTCACTAGATTATATAGAAAATGAGAATTCTGGGCATTTTGCACAAAAATATATGATGATCAGTCATTTATTTACATCAGTTTTTCAGAGAACTAAGTTGCTCATTTTGGTTACTTGCAATGACTTGTATTTGTTCGTTTTATTGTAGCAACTGTTCCATCTCATGATAGCCAGGCGTTGAACTGAATTCTTCTTTCTCTGCCAAGAGAATAGATGACTTAATAAAATTGTGATGTTTCTACATAATATTAATAACATGTCATGCTTTTTTTTTTTGGTAGGTCATTTGCTCCAGGCGAGAAGACTCATAGATGAAGTTTCCTGCCTGTCACTGAAGATTAACTTAAAACACATCCATAGTAAATGGAAGAGCAACTGTGGTGAAAGATAAGAGCTGACCATTGACCACAGACAAAGATTGTTCAATGGTTCGTGAATGACACAAAGACATGTTACTCCTGAGTCTTGCTGATGTCTAAAGATGCTGCATGCACACTAAATAGAGACCACTCTGAAAAAATCATTATGAACAAACTATCACTGGGAGGATATACATTTTTTAAAAAAACTTTATATAAATAAGTGGTAATTTTCAATATTCTTTCTCTTAGCAGCATGTCTATCAAGACTTCAAAAATTTCAAGTGACTCAGACTTTGCATTTTTAAAAGTAGGTTATTTTCTGGTATGTCTCTGATGGAGTGATTTCTCACCCACAGAATCTAGGAATTCTCTGATTTTCAGTAGTATAAAACAGTCCAAGGCTAAGAGTAAAACAACTGCTAAAGATTCTACCAAAGTCCAAAATAGTTTTTGAATTAAAGGATGCTAGACATAACTAAAGGAGAATTTCGATCCAATGAATTTCAAAGGTGTAGGGATGCTAATTTACCCCTTCTGTCACTGTAGGTGCTTCTGAGACTGTGTGAGAGCTCCCAAGGGGAAACCTGGAAGAGCTAAAGCAAGGGGGACCCATTTTAGATCTCTACAAGAATCCAAAATGAGACTGTATGTTGCCCACCCACAGCCCCCACTGAGGATCTTCCGATTATAAAATTTCCATCCAACTTCTTTTCAAAATCCTAGCCTACAAATAGTAAGTCTTCCCTTTCTTCTACTTGTTTGGGCTTGGGTTTCATTTAGATCTGTGATGCTGTTCTTATTTCATGAGAGCAGGATTTCTTACTTTCTAGAGGCTGATTTACTGATTTGAAGAATGACTCCTCTTTTGTCAGGATGTCAACAAATTTTCCAAGGCCATATTTCTGAAAGAGGCTGTCTATCGCGTTTTTAAGGCCAACTTCATAGACTTTACATTTTATTATTCTAGAAGGAATCACAAGATATTAGTCACTGCTAGTTGCATTTCTATGCTATGAAAGACTTTTATTACTTCTATGTCTATATCTAGGATAGTTTCCCTGTTTTCCCATCAATATTTAGAGAAACAAAACCACGCTCCTGTACTATCATCCGTCTACACCAAAGACCCTGCTAAGCTCAGTGAATACTTCAGAAGTGCCTGGTTCTGTGTCATCTGTGGCCTTGTCCATCCTTTCCCTCTGACTTGTGGCCATGGCCAGGGCAGAATGTTCAAGTTCTTCACTCTCAGAGGCATATGAGCCTAGGAATCCGCTAGCAAAGTCCTTGGGCTCAATCTTCTGTAAGAGATCAGTCCTGTAAAAAATCTCTTTCCACTTCATCATGGTGTCCTTGGATGGCCCTCAACAAGAAGATCAAGCCTGCAGTGAAAAGAAAATATACCACCTTACTCCTCTAAAATAAAGAGTCAATAATAGTAATATATGTACTTTTATATTCTGCTTTTTTACACTTGACTTTATAACATAATTTTTAAATTTTGAGACACGGTCTTGCTCTGTCACCCAGGTTAGAATGCAGTGGCATCATCATAGCTCACTTTGCCTCAAACTCCTGTGCTCAAGCGATCTTCCTGCCTCAGCCTCTCGAGTAGCTGGGACTACAGACACATACCATCACACCCGGCTAATTTTTCTATTTTTTGGTAGAGAAGGGATCTCACTCTTGCTCAGGCTGATCTTGAACACCTGGCCTCAAGAAATCCTTCCACCTCAGCCTCCCAAAGTGCTAGGATTACAGGTGTGAGCCACTACACCCAGCCTACGTGTGATAATTTTTAATAGTTTCAAATAATTTTAAAATATGAGTTGAATAGAATGTAATCTGTTAAAATATGGCTGTAAAACAATTTTTGAGACAATTTACTTAATTTTTGACAGTGTCAAAATATATATTATATGTATTTCTTCATTTTTAGACATTGAATTGCACTGAGTATCTTATTCTTAATTATATTTTTGTTCATTTATTTATTTTTTGCTTTATCTTGGGCTTGCTTGAAGTTTTCTAACTTTCCCTTTATCTCCTCTTACATTTATCCTTAAGCTTTTAGGACATAGAACTGAAAATAAAACAGAAGCAGGCCTTCTGGTTGGTCTGTCTGTTCTTTCTTTCTTTCTTTCTTTCTTTCTTTCTTTCTTTCTTTCTTTCTTTCTTTCTTTCTTTCTTTCTTTGTAGCAATTGATTGGATCCAGAGAACAAAGCAGGAGAAAGAGTGTTTTGTGGGAACCCTCAGGGCTGGCCTACTTGGTGCTGGTCTGGGGAGTAGGAACTACTTCCCCATGTGGCTACAGGGAGACAGTTGAGGATAGTAGAACACTCCTCATTTTGAACTCAGAGGTAGAAGCTGCTCTGAATCTGATTTGTCTTAAAGTGGCCTCAAACTTTAGATTGCACAGTTGGATGTCACTATGACACAGGCAGTGAAAGCCAGAAACTTGGACAGTTGGTTTTAGTTTTGGACCACTGACAAGTGTGCAGTGGCTTTTGCACTGTGTTTGTGAGGTCACCCCACTCTGAAGCTTCTGTTTATTTAGATGATTCTTTCTTTGTACTACAAATACATTTTCCTCTGTGTGCACTCTCACTCTTTAACTGAACCTCTGGCACACTAACTAACTTCCCCTGGCCCAAGACAGCCATAACTGTGATGATAGATAATTCGACACAATTTTAGAATCATGCTGTACTGACAGCATTCCACTTTAAAAGCGCACCATGTTATCTTTTCACTTTCTGCTCCAGAGCTTTCTCATACTCTACAAGACCCTGCAAGATCCTGCTTGGCCCATGCACAAGCTCAGTCCAGAAATTCAAGGTAGTTAATATTTGGCCAGAAATAGAGTAGAGAGTAGTATTCAAGGATTAAAGACTCCCATTCTTTGGACCATTAAGTGACAATTCTTTTTTTTTTTTTTTTTTTTTTTTTGAGACAGAGTCTCACTCTATTGCCCAGGCTAGAGTGAGTGCCGTGGCGTTAGCCTAGCTCACAGCAACCTCAAACTCCTGAGCTCAAGCGATCCTCCTGTCTCAGCCTCCCGAGTAGCTGGGACTACAGGCATGCACCACCATGCCCGGCTAATTTTTTCTATATATATTTTTAGCTGTGCATATAATTTCTTTCTATTTTTAGTAGAGATGGGGTCTCACTCTTGCTCAGGCTGGTCTCGAACTCCTGAGCTCAAACGATCCACCCACCTTGGCCTCCCAGAGTGCTAGGATTACAGGCGTGAGCCACCGCGCCCAGCCAAGTGACAATTCTTGAAAATATTTTGCATGCTTCCCTTGAGGTCCTCATTGCCTGCAGGGTGTACTTTAGTAATAGTCCCTGATATTTCCTTCTCTTCCTTCCTTGTCTCACTCTCTTCATTACTTCACACCTGTATCCTGGGATCAAATCTCAAATAAAATACTCTCATCCACATCCTTGTATCATCCTCTGCTCTCAGGGAACCCAAACTAAGATGGTTGGCCTACAAGTGGTCCTTCAAAGCCAGTTCTCAGAATTGGATTATAGAACTGGCTCACTCACCAGTCAGGTGCAGTAAGGAAGGCATCGCTGGTGCAAGTAGAGAGGTGATAAACTCTGGGGTAGTCACAGCTGCTGGCATATTGTAGCATTACAATTACTAAGATGCTCACCAGTGTTGGATTTGGAGGAGGTATACAGAATTAAGGAGAAGCAATGGTATGTATCAGGGATTGGCCTACTAGAAGCTGAGTCACATATGATTCACTGCCTAATTTTGTATGTAAAGTCTTGTTGAAACACAATCATGACCATTCAGTTATGCATTGCCTATGGCTAATTTAATGCTATAACAGCAGAGTTTAGCATTTGCAACAGAGACCATATGGCCCACAAAACCTAAAATATTTACTATCTGGCCCCTTATAGAAAAAGTTTGCTGACTCCTGGCATATAGCATGGGTTAACCTCAGCTAGACTAGATTTGTTGACTGCATGTTTATCTTCAGAGTTTCCAGAAGCACAGTATTGACCCTTGACCAAAGCTATAGGATGCACTGAGATAAATCATGTTTTGCAATCATGGGTCTGTGAGTTGTTTGGGGCCAAAAGCTAATTACCAGTCAGCATTGTTTAGTAATGTAACATATGTTACACATGTTTTGGATTTATGATTTGCAGCTGGTTCCAGTAGAACCTGTGAGGCTTCAGTACTTGAGGCTGATCACATGGCTGAAATGTGCCATGTGTAAACAACTCCTTATAAAAGACTCCTGCCGTGAGCACAAACGTGTACTGTTGGTATCATAAGTGGGATTGTGAACACAGCCCTGACTCACACTATAGAGAAGTGGCTAAGACAGTTTTGGGGGAAAAAGAGGGAAGATGAGAAAAAAGATTAAAGTGAACTTTTCATGGCCGAAATGGTTACCAAGTCACCTCTAGTTTGAAGTGGCAAAAACTTTGTGTTCTGCGATGGTGGAAAACTTATTAATGGTGTTTAGAGATGATAGATGTATGGAACCTAGGAAAATAGAAAATGGATTAAAAGGGGTATGTGGGCTGATATAAAGTGGCAAAGAGTTTTGTTAGTCACTTAGTTGCTACCAGTCACTTTAGCAAAATTAAAAGGAAAAACTCATCTGTTGAGAGACAAATGAGGTTAAGATTTTTGCATTTTGGCCAGCAAATTAAGCTCCGACCAAAAGGATATGAGCAGAGAGTATATTTGAGAGAAACACTAGTGCTGTTTGACCATTACAAGAAGCATGATAAACGTGGGAAGTGCTGTAGGACAAGAGAACATAGAGCTAAAGGATATACAGTTAAGAAATTGAGCCTCTTTATGGATGAGTCAAACAAGCAAGGCATGGAAGTAGGACTGGCCCCTCCCATCACTCTCAGATATCCACTTAGCAAATTTGTATTCTTACAACCATAATGTTTGTTGGACCAGAGGCCCTAGATCCCCAGGGAGAAAGGCTTTTGCCTGAAGACAGGTAAGAATTCCATTGGCTCTACATGCCATCAGACCAGCATGCAACGAACAACATGACTAAAAAGGGTGGGAGTGAGTAACCTGATTTCCATAGAGAGCAGTTTGCTACTACACAGGGCAGGTGGGGAGGAGTATGTCTGGAACTCAGGAGATTCACTGGTTTTATCTCTTGCTGTTTCTATGTCCAGGGTTAATAATAAATAGGCAATTACAGCAATTATTTCCGGAAAAGTGAAAGACAACTAAGGGCTTAGATGTCTCAGAGATGAAGATCTACATCACCTCTGCAGGAAATATAAACAAGCTAGAATGTCAACAAAAGTGAGAAAAAATCTAAAATGGATAGTGAAGGAGGGAGACAATAAATATCAATTATTGCCTTGGGGCCAGTTGCAACAGCAAAGACTTCAGTTTGTTCACCTAATCTGCTTGTATGAAGTCTTTAAAGATATTGTGGCTGGTCACCAGCTTGAAGCAGACACTGTGACAGATGGGATTTCATGGAGATCTCAAGAAGATCAGAGGGCTGTGAAGGGTGGATTGCATTAGACAACTCTTGTACACAATTTCACATAATCTAAAGCTCACATGTTATACCCACCATTGTAGTGGAAACCATATCTGCTCAGATTTTGACAAGCTTCCTCGAGGCATAACTTGATAATGTCTCAACTCGGGTCTCATGACATGTATTTTTTGCTTTCTGCTCCATGATTTTTCTGATGCCAGAGTTTGGAATGTCTGTGGATATTAGTTCAACAGCACATTGGCAAGTGCAGGAGCATTAAGGTTGGTAGGGCTGCACGTGACCAATGGAAGAGAGAAGCTAATGGATAAATGCATCCCTCTTTTGTCTCTTGAGCAGAGAGCTCTGAGACATGTTTCATAAGTTTCCTTGGATAGTCTCATAAAATCAAGCTCCAATTGCCTGAAGCCGTGGCAAACTTTAAAACATATTCTCCAAATGTGTTTTTCCTCTTTCCTTGTCCTTCACAACTGTTTCCTTGCTCATATTCTCACATAAAACACCTGTATGCAAGGCTTTATTCTCAAATTCAGCCTCAAGAGAAAAATATTTGATTTCCACTGTATTGGGATTATTTGTTAACATACCTTTCTCTACATTAGATTATGAGTTCCTTGAAAGCAGGAATCACTAGGTAGTCAATGGGTATTTATAGAATGAGTGGAATAAAAAGAAATTCAACAGTTGAATAGAAATTCAATTGTTTTCTAGGTATGACCCTGGCATAATGCATTCTCATGACAGAGTAGAGCATAAATTTTCAGCAAAAGTGAATTTATTTTAAAGGTGAAGACCACTTGTTAAACAAAGTTGGCTGTCTTTACCATTATAAACTGTCGTAAGTCTATAATCCTACAAAATGAGGGGCAGTTAAATAGATAAGTCAATAGAGGATGGAATATCTAAGAACTGGCTGCCATGATGTGGCCTCACTTGGGAAATAATAAAGGAGAATAAAAATAATTAAAATTAAAAGAAAGCTGCCCACTACTAGAGTTAGATGAATTTGTCACACATGGAGGAAAGAGCTAGTCTAATTAATACAATTACAACAATTACAATAATAGCTGCCATTTGTTTGAAATCAAGTAAGTGCCTTACATGCATTCTCTTAGTTAATTCTTCCAATCTCATGCAGCACAGACAATTTTTATACATGTGGAAACTGAGATAGGGAGATATTAAGTAACTTGCTGAAGTTCATATAGAGGAAAAATTTGTCAGGATGTGAACTCAGATTTCCTTACTCTAGGAAATATGTTTTCTACCACCATAGTATACCTCAAAGATATACACAAGTGGTCTATTCATTCTGCATATGAGTTCAAGGTTATGTCTAAGATGCTGAATTAATATCATTTTAAAATCTCTGACCCAAGATTCCTGACTCTGTATTTCAGATCAAGCAAAATAATACTGCATACAAATTAAAAGATAATAGGAGTGAACCTAGATATAGCATATGAAAAAGCCCCAGTGTAAGCTTTACTTTTTACTAGGACCTCTAATATTAAGGTACAAATGAATAGTATGCGAAAAGATTTGTATCTGCATTTGTCTGACTTCTGGGCCTGTGCATTAGTTGACTCTGCCATGTGAATATAATTTAATGGGGAGAATACAGTCTCTGAGTTCAGAGACCTGGCTTCTAATCCTAGTACAACCATCAATACTTTAATTATTTAGCCTTCTGTGCTTTAGTTTTCTTCATTTGTCACATGAGTACCTGCTCTCCATTTAACCACAGGGTTCTTACAAGGTTATTAAAATGAATGTGGTTTGAGAAAGCTAAGTGCTATTTAAGTGTTTAGCACTATTAATCATTATTTTCCATCATTAAATTTGTTATGCATCTGCTATATGACCCAGAACTATTCATTGTATAAGATCATCTTTCTTATAATCAAAATAATCCTTAAACCAAAAATGTTATTATTACCCTTGGGGTTAATAGTATATTTTTAGAGATGACACAGTGAAAATATGCTTAAACCTCTGAGAATGCATAAATGTTTTCTTTTCCTCTCTTTTACTATTAAAGAAGCCATTGAATGTTCTGGACAAATGCTTCTTTTGGGCAAGATTTATAGCCTCATTGGTTCGGTTTCTCTTCTCTTGGAAACTTTGTGATGGTTTGTGTAACCAGAATCCTTAGAACACTTGTTCATGATGCAGGAACAACGTCAAGTATAGTTGTTGGTCAAATTTCTATTTGTTTTCCAACCCAATTTAGCTGCCACAAGAATGGTTAGGCTTCTCTTAAACTGAAATGTGGGCAATTTCCATACAAAGCAAGGATACCAAGCCTCTGTGCTCCCTCCACACCAGTGAAGAATGGGGAAAGGAAGAAATCACCTCGGTGGGGAGGGAAATAGAGGCTTATTGAAAACCAAATTGAAGTTGACACACAAGCAGGCTGTGAACTCTAAATAAGAGAGACTGGAGGGTCAGGATACAAAATTAATGCACTCAAATCAGTGGCATTCATATATGCCAATAACAGTCAAGCCAAAAATCAAATCAAAGACGCCAAACCTTTCACAAAGGCATCAAAGAAAATTAAATATTTGGGAATATATTTAAAGAAGGAGGTGAGATACATATATAGGGAGAACTACGAAACACTGAGAGAAGAAACTGTTGAAGATGGAAACAGATGGAAAACCCTACCATGCTCATGAGTCGGCAGAATCAGTATTGTGAAAATGTCCATACTACCTCAAGTGATCTACAGATTCAATGCAATCCCTATCAAAATACCATCATCATTCTTTACAGATCCAGAAAAAATAATTCTATGCTTCGTATGGAACCAGAAAAAACCTCATATAGCCAAAGCAATCTTAAGCAAAAAGAAGAAATTTGGAGCATCAGTCTGTCGGACTTGAAGCATTACTACAAGGCTATCGTAACCATAACAGCAGGATACACAAGACCTTTGGAACAGGACTGAGAACCCAGATATAAAACCATCCTCATATTGTCATCTAATCTTTGACAAAGCAGACAAAAATATACACTGGGGAAAAGAATCTCTATTCAATGAATGGTGTTGGGAAAACTGGATAACCACATGCAGAAGACTGAAACTAGATCTCCACCTCTCACAATTCACAAAAATCAACTCACGATGGACAACAGACTTGAACTTAAGGTGTGAAACCTTAAGAGTTCTAGAAGAAAATGTTGGAAAAACTCTTATAGACATCAAAGGCAGACAATTTATGAAGAAGACCCCCAAAGCCATCACAGTGGCAACAAAAATAAATAAATGGGACCTGATCAAATTAGAAAGCTTCTGCACAGCCAAGGAAACTATCATTAGAGTGAATAAACAACCCACAGAATGGGAGAAAATGTTTGCATTCTACACATCCAATAAAGGGCTGATAACAAGAATCTATATAGAACTTAAGAAAATTAACAAGAAAAACATCAAACAACTCCATCAATAAATGAGCAAAAGACATGAACTGAAACTTTTCAAAAGAAGACAGAATAATGGCCATCAAACATATAAAAAAGTGTTCAACATCTCTAATCATTAGGGAAATGTGAATTAAAACCACAATGAGATATCACCTAACTCCAGTGAGAATGGCCTTTATCAAAAAGTCCCAAAACAACAAACGTTGGTGTGGATGTGGAGAGATAGAAACACTCTTACACTGCTGGTGGGACTGAAAATTAGTGCAACCCCTGTGGAAATTAATTTGGAGATATCACAAAGAGCTAAAAGTAGATATACCATTTGATCCAGCAATCCCATACTCAGCATATACCCAAAGGAAAAAAAGACATCCTATAATAAAGACAACTGCATTCTAATGTTTATGGCAGCACAATTCACAATTGCAAAGAGGTGGAAACAACCCAAGTGCCCATCAATCCATGAGTGGATTAATAAAATGTGATATACGTATACCATTGTGTACTAGTGAACTACAAACAACAATGGTGAACGAGCACCTCTTATATTATCCTGGATAGAGCTTGAGCCCATCCTTTGAAGTGAGGTATCATGAGAATGGAAAAACAAGCACCACATGTACTTGCCATCAAATTGTTTCTAACTGATCAACACTAAGGTGTTCACATGGTAGTAATATTCACTGAGTGCTGGGCAGGCAGGGGTGGTGGGGGTGGTTAAACTCACAACTAATAGAGGCGTAGTGCACTGTATGGGGGAAGGGCATGCTTGTAGCCCTGGCTTGGGAGAGGCAAATGTATTGTATGTAATCAAAATGTTTGTACCCCCATAATATTCTGAAATTAAAAAAATAAAAAAATAATAAAGGAGATTGACTCTTCTTTATTTTTTTTTTATTCCCAGGACCTAGCAAAACACATTGCCAACATTTTAGTAAATGACTAAAAGGAGAGAATAAATAGAGATTTAGCCTAAGAAAATGCATTCGCTCAATAAAGGACTAATTGTGAAGTCGAAGTTAAAAAAATCACTATTCTGGCTCCTTCCCCTTATAATCAGTATGTTTATTCACTTTCTTAAGCCTAAAATTTCTCATCAGTAAAATGAGGATTAAACTGTCCTACATATGAGTGACAGAGAAATCTATCCAAAATGCATATCTGACCAAGACACTCTTGCTTAAAACCTGATAGTCTCCTAGATCACAGGAACAAAAAATAACCTCCGTAATCTGACCCCTGGTTTCCTTTTAGAAAAACCTGTTGGATAAATAAACTCTCAAAGTTGCAAAGCAAAGGAACTGGAAGATTTATAAAGCCATAAGAGTTGATTGAAAGAAGTCATGAATATGCAGAACAGCTTTGTTCTTATAGTATCAGGTCAGCAATGAAGCTCCAGGTGTTAGGAATGTATTCATTGTAAATATCGGAAAACTCTACCACAGTCATTGAGTTAGACAGGCAGGAACATCAAATACAAAAGCCCTGAGAAGGGAAGAAGGGTGGCATGTTCCACGAAGAAAAGGGAACAGTGAAAAGTACAAAACAGGCTGGAGAAGGCGGCCAGGGTCAGATCAAATCGCATAAGGTCTTGAATGTTCTTATTAATCAGTTTGAGCTTTATGCTAGATGTGTTGGGATAAAGTTGCAGGGCTTTTAATCTGGTCAGAATAAACATGCGATGAGAGACAGGAAAGAATCAAGAGTTTGGTTTCACAACTGAGTGAATAGTGGGGACGTGTACTACATGGGGAAGGAAGAAAGAAATGGATTTTGTTGTGGTGGCAAAAGGGAGGAAATCGAGAGTCTTATTTGAGACGTATTAGCTTAGAGATGCCTATTAGACATTGCTATAAATAGGTGAAGTAATTACTGAATATTAGAGTCTGGATCCCCTGGGAGAGATCTAGGCTGGAGAAAGCCTATAAGAATTAGGAGTTTCCTTCCAGTGTTTGCAATGGACCATTTCAATCTCTCCTCCTGGAATTCTAGGGGACAGAGCATCTTTAACAAAGCAGCTTTTGTTTTTGTTTTTTGCTCTTTAAATTTGTTTCCTACATATTATATGGATGCCACATAAGATTTCATTTTTAAAAAGTGTTTGAAAAGTCACATCATAATAACAGCTAGCATGTGTGTAGTGCTTACTATTTGCCAAACATTGTTCTAGTGGACACATACATTCATATATATTAGTCTCTCTCTCTCTCTCTCTCTCTCTATATATATATATATAAACTAATTTAAATGTCACACCAACCTTGTACCATGGATAGCATTATTAGCCCTATTTTATGATGCGAAACTGAGGCAGGGATGTTAAGTGACTTACCTAAAATCACAAAGCTAGAGGTGAAGCCAGAGTTAAGTTGGCTCTCCCAACCACTATCAAAGAACAGCACTGAAAATTTCTAATAGGGTATGCAAGACTTTAACCTACTTTGCTGCCCCCTTAAAATACACCAAGAAGCCCATGCTCCAACTAGCCTGGGTTGTGTACTGTTTCCCCGTCATTCACACTCTTGCCTCTATGCTCTTACTCGTTCTTTCCTTCAAACCCTAGCTAAATGTCAACAATTTGATAAAGCCTTGCTCGGCTCCTCATCTTCTGAAGGCAGAATGTATTGTGAGCTCCCTTGAAATTTTAGAATTCTCTGCTCATAGTCCAATTACACCAATTACGACTCTTTTTGTGTGTGTGTGTGAATGGGTCTATCTCCTTCCTCTTCCACATTCACACAGAGATTGTGAAAACCTTAGGGACGACAACACTTCTGCCTTGTTTAACCGAGCTCCATAAGGTCTCTTAACTTCTGAAACTGACGGTCTAGAAATAAATACAGACACAGAAACAATTTTATAGCACAATAAAACAACTGTATAAAGAAGTGGTATTTCACAGATTCTTGAAACAGATTGCTTAGGTTCAAGTCATGGTCTTTCCACTTGTTTCCTAAACTTAGAGAAATTATTTAGCCTACCTTTGCCTCAGTCTGTGCATTTGTAATATGCAAATAATGACACTAATTATTTCATAGTGCTATTTTAGGGATTACATAGGACATATAAAGCAGTGATTGGAACATAGTATGTATCTGATAAAGGTTTGTTATTCCTATTTCATTACCTTTATTACAGAAACATATTCCAATGTTATGACCCCAGGTTATTGAATTTTGTATTTATAGCACTTACAGTTATGAATGGCAGTACCTGTTTTTTGGGGTGAATGATTCAATTAATGGACAGAGTACACCCGCTGAGTCATAATTAATACAACAAATATTTATTGTATATCTACAATGTTCTATTGCTGTGCTACTCCCTGAAGTTTTATTAGTGACCCACATAGATAAGCTTTCTGCCCTCTCAGAAATTACAGTCTCCCTAGGATGGGGTGAGACTATATTTGTGGAGCAAAGAAACAGGCAAACATATAATAGGATAATAATAAGGAATATGATAATGGAAGTACAGAGTGCTATGGGAACAGAGGAGAGACCCTTTCTCAGATTTGGGATGTCTAAATGTTATCTAAATTAAGTCCAGTAGCTACCCAGGTGAGCAAATTGGTGGAAAAGAGAACACAAGACTCAGGGGTTAAGCAGAGTACACACAAACAGGATGGAAGCCAAGGGAGAGCAGGACCTATTGGAGGAACTTAAAAAGCTGGGTGTGACTAGATGCAAGGCAGCAGAAGGCAGTCATCTCAGGAGTATTTTAGTTAAATCTTAGAAGTATTTTAGTTAGTTTGGACTTTACTATAAGATAAATGGTTAGTTATCAAAGGTCTTGATCAGAATTGTGCTTTAATGATATCATTCTGGCTGTAGTATACAGAATAAATTGGACAAGGCTGAGACTGAATCCAATTTAGAGGCTATTGCAGAAGTCTAGGAGGCCAAGAGAAATGGGACTAAGTAAATTGGAGTGAAGATAAAGAAATGAGGGTTGGAGATAAATCACTGAGGCCTGGTGGTAGATTAGAAATGAAGGTTGGTGAGGGAGACAGACAAGTCTAGTGTGATGTTTTACTTTCTGAGAGGCAATTGAATAGGTAGTGACACTGAACGTGAGTATAGAAAATGTGGTGGGCTAGAGTTGGCAAGAGAATGATGAGTTCAGTTTTGGATATACTTAGTTTCAGTTGCTTATAACATTAGAAAAAGAGAAAGCAGCTAGCTGAATTAATCAGGGCTTGAATTTGCCAGCCATTGATTGAATGAATAAATGGCAAGATGACCGAGGATACTGTCAAGGGTTTCATTGAAGTGATGGTTTATGGAATTTTACTAGGTAGAGAAGGAAGAAAAAAGAGAAAGTCTGGACAGACAGAAGAATAGATGAGTGAAAACCAAAGAAGTACTGTCAAAGAGTAGGCACAATGACAATAATAAGTAAGTAGGAAGAACAGAAGTACAGAAGGTATAGTTAAATTATTGGAATTTATGATTTTAGGGATGGGCCCCTCCAGAGTGATAACAAGGACCAAATTGTAGTCACGAGAGTCTGAAACAGAAATGGAATAAAGGCAAAAGTCAACAGAGATGAGTAAATCAGGAAACAAAGGGGTCAAGCTATTGTGTGTATCGTACAAGTGCATTTCTCATCATTCAAGATGGTGGCAGAACTTGGAAAGGGGAGGAAGACTCTCAAATGGCGGTGCATGCCTTTAGTCAATACACTACAGCACGTGGACTGTTAGTAGATGACACCAGGGAGGGTATATGGAAAGCAGAAATAATAGAAATCTGTCTGGGATTTAGACTTCCAACGAGTCTCTAGGGGAGCCTAGATGCACTCCAAATTTAAAATATTATTTTAGAAAGAATATGGGCAGAGCAGATAATGAAGCCATGCAACAGAATTCACCAGTGGGCTGCATTCCCAGAAGTGAGGTGGAAGCAAACTTGTTATCAGCACAAGCAGGCTGTCCACTTGGGAGCCCCAACCATCGCATGCAGTTCATTTCTTCCCTGCTTTTGAAAAATTGGCAACTGAAGGTAGAAAACAGTGAAAGTAAGAAAATATTTAATAAGAAACTCCTAATGAGAATTTATTCTGTTTGAAAGGCTATTTTTAAAACCAGATTTTTTTATTTTTTAAAGAAAAAAATGTTTCAAAGCATCCCCCGCACCACCACCTTTCAGAATCTAGGTAGAAGGAAATGTAAAAACAAATCAGTAAAAAGAACTGGAAATTCTCCACTGTCTTGGTGTGTTCCAGTGAAAACATCATGGGAGGTGTGGAAAACTCCACAAGGCAACATTTCATAGGATCATAGCATTTTTGAGCTGGAAGGGACCCTGGATCAAATGGAGCGGTGCTTCATTTTAAATGAGGGTGTTCTGAAGAGGCCAACAGAATGGACAGTAGTCAGTCTGGAACACTGCTAATTAGGAAAGTCAATGCATATTTCCCACAGAATGATGTTTTCCAATTTCATTGAAAAATTAAAATTCTAATAATTTTTGTGAAAATTGTAGATGCATTTCATTATGGAAATGTAACTCTGATCAGAGTTTTAACAATAATTTTACTGCTAATAAGACCTTGCTCATTTATTAATAATAGTTGGTTTCTACAAACTTATTATGTAATCTTGACTCTGAAACTTTGAAATAGCATTATAACTCCGTGGAATGGCATACTTTAAATGAAAATCCATTTTGCTGTTAATGCAACTAGCAAATCAGAAATGATGGTAATTAGGAAGCTCAAAACCATTTTTTCTTTTAGTGCTGTAATTTACTACTTTTCTCACAGTCATTAAGCAATAGTCTAGATTTTTTTTTCTTTCACTTAAATCCTTCCTTCATCTATACCTAGAAAGTACCTAACACAATAAATTAGAGAGGGAGGAACACTATGTTGTTACTGACAATGACTATAGGAAGTCGGGCAAGTTCCCAATCTAACATCCTCTTCTCTTCACCATCTGACAATAGGGCATAACTTGCTTAATTATATCTCCAGGCAAATCTCCCTTTGGCTTTGTTCTGGTATCCTAAGACATTTTCAAATTTTTTATGAGGTGGACTCTTTATCCAAGTGAAATCTTACCACTATG
This sequence comes from Eulemur rufifrons, assembly GCF_041146395.1. Taxonomy (NCBI): domain Eukaryota; kingdom Metazoa; phylum Chordata; class Mammalia; order Primates; family Lemuridae; genus Eulemur; species Eulemur rufifrons. Next base: position 26,309,013 of record NC_090998.1, on the reverse strand, counting down.
TAAAATAGATAAAAGCCAAAGCGATGGCACTTGGCCCACAGCTCAGCCCACATACATTTCCACTTCCCAAATCTCCATCCTGTACAGCTGAAAAAAATTTTGGAGCTGAATTTGAAAACCAGTGCCATAATGGTGTCTATAAAAATCCCAGGCAAAGAAATATTTTTAGACTAGTATGTTTATTTGCACACACACACATGCTCACACACACACATGCACACCCACCACTCACATGCATATACACAAGATGTGTACATACAAACTACGCATAAAGCAAGACCTGGCTGTAAAGGTACCACTGTAGAAACCAAATATTAATAGAAAACCTTATGTCTGATGCATTTGTAAATGTTATGGGGAATGAATTTCAATCATTTACAAGGGTATATGGTACATAGCATGGTCTGGTTTACACAAATTGACACTGGCTTCTTTTGACCAAGAACTGGATTTTATTTATATGCTGGTTGGAACTTTTGACTCACACGATCAGACACTCACATAACCCCTTTAGCTAAAAAAAAAAAAAAAAAAAACCCAAACTTGGATACACAAGAGTGAAGAAGGTAGAGTGTTGCAGTCTCCTTTGTGGATTGTGGTTAGTGTAACAGGATCGTGAACAAAAGGGTCAGAAAACCACACAGTTTGGACAGGAAACACTTCAAAGCAGCAGCTGCCTGCAAACCAAAAAGTTTTATACAGGGAAATTGAGCATATGGTTAGTTAGTGTCCTAAGATGACTTGGGTGAAGACTGAAGACCTGAGGGAAAGGTGAAGGGTATTAAAAGAAAGATGCCGTCTTTGGCTGAATACCTACTGTATATAAGAGACTTTACGTGTGTAGTCCCTTCTGTTTATACTACAGCCCTACTAGGTTTATCTCCTGTTTACAAAAGAGGACACTCTAGTTAGGAGAAGTTGATCAGATTGTCTAAGATTATGCAACTTTTATTTGTTTTATCACATCACACTCTTTCCTTGCTCTTCCACAAACATGCCAGGAATGCTCTCACCTCAAGCCCTTGGCTATTTGCTGTTCCTTCTGCATACAATTCCCTTCCAACAGTTATCCTCTTATCTCACTCTCTTGTTTCACGCAGGTCCCTGCTGAACTACATCTTAGTAGGGTCTTCTCTGACCACCTTTCATAAGATGTCACTCCTTGTCACTTTCTATTCACACATTAACTCTTGTGTATGCTTTTTTTGAGTCTCTTGACTTTCCTGAACTTAAATTGTCATTTGTAAGATACTTGCTTTAGGTTGGGTGGTACAGCGGATGGCTGTTGGAGGACACAAGTATATATACCTCTTGTTTCATGGTAATTGCATCAGAATATTCTCTGGAGGAACTCTGCCTCTTTCTCATTCTTAGCAAATTGATTTGAGTGGATTCTTCTTGTCCCCAGCTCCATGGACAGGTCTTGGCTGGCTTAAGTCGACTAGTATAGACCATAAGTTTGGCCAATATTGGCTCAGGGATGGTCACATGTCTGATATAAGAAAATGAGATCGGCCGGGCGCGGTGGCTCACGCCTGTAATCCTAGCACTCTGGGAGGCCGAGGCGGGTGGATTGCTCAAGGTCAGGAGTTCGAGACCAGCCTGAGCGAGACCCCGTCTCTACTAAAAATAGAAACACATTATATGGACACCTAAAAATCTATATAGAAAAAATTAGCCGGGCATAGTGGCGCATGCCTGTAGTCCCAGCTACTCGGGAGGCTGAGGCAGTAGGATCGCTTGAGCCCAGGAGTTTGAGGTTGCTGTGAGCTAAGCTGACGCCACGGCACTCACTCTAGCCTGGGCAACAAAGTGAGACTCTGTCTCAACAAAAAAAAAAAAAAAAAAAAAAAAAAAAAGAAAATGAGATCAATGAGGCACTTTTATCCCTGCCTTCTGGGAAAAAAAGCATCCTCAGATTTCTGAAAAAGTTACTGACAAATATGATCTCTTTTTCTTTTGGGGCATGAACAAGTGATTGGGAATATGTTAAGCAGGAAAATCCTGAATTGTAATTAGGGTTTACTCAATGAATACTGAATCTTTACTATGTGCCAGCTGTCAGGTACTATTTTAGACATTGAGAATATGGTAGTTAACAATAGAGACAAAGTCTTTGTTCTCCTGGAAATCATATTTTATGGTAAAGACAAAATAAGTAATCAAATAGATAAGGTAACATCAGCTAGTGATACGTGGTATGAAAAAAATTAAACTGTATTACCTAATGGTGAATAAATGAAGGGCTTTTACCTAGTAATAACAGGTAAGGTCTTTCTCAAGAGGGTTCAAGTTCTCCCTATACCTGCCCATTTTGTATAAAGTTAAGAAATATTAATAAGTCAATTACATTATCTTGAGTGATTTTGAGGGCATAAGCAAGCAAAGTTTAATGTAAAATTATAAAATAAAAATTGGAATATATATTGTGGTCAATAACATACTACCATCTGTATATTTAAAAATTTCTTATCAAGTGTGTCAGAAAATGTCTTCTTTCATCTCATCGACCTCTACTGAGTGAATGTGATCATCTCTAAACCCATTGCACCATTCAGGGTTATGGACTTCACTGATTGGCTTAAGCCTATGCATGGACCTGAGGGTGGGGTCAATCCCACCAAATTGTCAACCCTATTGACTGCAGTTGGGGACGTTAAGGTGAATTATAGAGGAAGCATCATGAGAAAACAGAGAAAAATGGGGAGATTGGAATAAAAAAGACCATGGAAGCTATAACCTCTCCTCCCTGCCCCATGCTGCAAACGCATTGAATATCTGGATAAGTACAACTCCAAGAAAAAATGTGGCAGCCCAAGGTGTCAGAACTCAGAGGAAACTCAAGGCAAAGGAATAATCAGCAGCTGATAACACAGCAGTAAAAGAGCACAAGTCCCAACATAAGGCATAGGATAGAAAATATGATCTTCAGTCCATGAAAGAAGAGTGCTGAAACCAATCCCCTGTATCAATCTAAACCTGGAAGCTTTTAAGTTCCATCTGTTTATGGAAAAAGGACTAGAAAAACTCCACCTACAAACCTGGGAATAGGAACCCACAACAAAAATGCCCGTCATTCACCTGGGAAGGTGCACAGGAAAAAAGTCACCTCTGGTTATCAACGATCCAGGTGGACAAATTAACATTTGTCAGAAGCAGTTAACACCTTAGAAATATTTTTAAGAATAAAATTCAAAATCATTCTGAAGCGGACACTTTCACAACCCAGAGCACATAAGACTTTCACAAGAGGAAAAAACATTGAAGATGAGCTGACAATCCAAATTTAAATAACCCACAAGGAAATAAACCACTTTGAGGGGCGATCATCAAAGTCAGCAATTACTTAAAAATGACGGTAACAAAAACAACCTGAATTTTCTAGGGGACAGAGCCTGTATTCTTATGGCCAGGAGCTGAGGTGGGAACACTTGGAAGCGGGGCCAGCGTGGAATGTAGTCAAAGCCCCAGAGGCTTGGAGCGAGGGCTGGAGCGGCTAAGAGTGCGGATTGCTAAACCAGAGTGGCAGGAACTCTGTCCGGGCCAATAGGCAGTGGGAATTTCCCTAAAGCCAGCCAGATTCCAATAACATCAGGGTTGAGGGGATATTGATTTTCAAAACGGCAAAGAAAGGGGAAGCTGAGTCTCAGACACCTGCTCTGAGCCAAAATAATTGAGGAGTGAGAGAGTGTCCCTGTATAGGGGAATTACATGGCTGACGGCAATGTGGAGAGTGGCTCAGAATTGGCTCAGAATAGGACTCTCAAAGATGAAAATAATGACTTCAGAAACCAGACAGCCAAAAAGTGAGAAGTCAAGCACTCGTGGAGAATTAATGTCAACAAAAACAATATATACAACATTTAAATACCAAAAGACTGACAATATTAAAATTACCAGATGCAGAAAAATTCTGTATAAAAATATTTAAAAAAATAAAGTATGCAATTATGATGATGAGTATACCCAAAATAGCAAGATTAAATAGACTTTTCTTTTTTAGTTTTTTTTTCAGCTTTATTGAGATAAAATTGAGGAATATTACGAATAAATGTGCAACTTGATGGTTTAATATATCATATACATTGTGAAACAATCACCACCATCAAGCTAGTTAACATATCTGTCACCTCACATAGCTATCATTTCATTTTTCTTTCTTTTTTTTTTTTTTTTTTGGTGAGAGCTCTTAAGATCTACCCTTCTAGCAAATTTCAAGTATATAATTTTGTTAATTATAGACATATTGCTGTACATTAGATTTCCAGAACTTATTCATCTTGCATAACTGAAATGTTGTGCCCTTTGACCAACATCTCTTGATTTTCCCCTCCCCTCAACCCCTGAAAATTACCATTCTACTCTCTGCTTCTATGAATTTGACTATTTTAGATACCACGCAGAAACTTTTCAACAACAGATGGAAACTCTAGGAATAAAAACTATTGTGGTTATGTTTCAGGTGAAAATGTAAGAAGTTTGAAAAAGAGCAATGGAATATACTCCATGTGTTTAAGACCGTTAGAGAAGAATATTTTTCTCAGGGAGAGAAGGTGGTAAGACAGGTTGGGGAATATTTAGGGTTGCCAGCTGCTCTTTGTTTAGTAAATCGCTTCAGGAAGAAGTAGGAAGCACATATATATATATTATATATGTGCATATGCATATGTATATGTGTATATATGCATATTTTAACCTTCATGTTCTCCAATCCAGTTTTACCAAAAATAAAGCTGATATTTTGATTTGAGTCTTGTGCCTGACTTCTTAGTTTTACTTCTTTTTTGATATTCTTTTAACTTATTTTTTAATGTTTTATTTTGAAAGTTTTTAGCCTACTTAACACTGTAAGAATAAGGCAATGAATACCCATATACTTTTCATCTAAAATCATGAATTGTTAACATTTTTTCACATGTACTTTAATCTCTCTATAAATATTTTCATATTTGCATATTCTCAAAACCATTTGAGAGTATGTTGAAGATATCATAAATCTTTGCTCCTTACTACATCAGTATATATATACACCAAGAACAAAGACTTTCTCTTATATAATCACAACACTATTATCAAATTCAAGAAATTTAGCACTGACACAATACCATTACCTAATATACAGTCCATATTCTAATTTTGCCAATTGCTGCAGAAATGTCCTTTATAACAATTTTTTTCTGATCTAGGTTCCAATCGAGGATTACACATTGCATTTGATTGTCATTGTCTGTTTCGTCTCCTTTAATCTAGAACAGCTCCTAACTCATCCTTTCTTTGGCTTTCTTGACATTGACATTTTTGAAGACTAAAATTCAACTGTTTTGTGAATGCCTTCTTCATATGGGTTATCTGATCGCTTTCTCATTACCAGCTGTAGGTTCTGTATCTTGGCCAGCAATGCTGTATAGACAGTGGGTACCTCTCAGGTCATCCCATCGGGAGGTATGTGACCTCAGTTCATCCCTTTAGAGACGATGTGAACTGATCACTTGGTTAATGTGATTTCTCTACAATAAAGAAACCCCTTTCCTTTCTAATTAATATGTAATCTGGATGTAGATAGTTTGATCGTATTCAACAACAAACTCCGACCCATTGGTTGTAGCTTCCACCGATGATTCTTGACTAAAACAATTATTGCTATGTTGATGGCTAAATGTTTTGTGCCTCTTTGTTTTGACTGGAGCCAAATCTGAAAGGACAGGGAAGTGGTTTTTCACTCTTAAATCGAATGCCTGGTACATGAGAACCTGGAGAAATCAACATACAGGTTAGAATGGAAAGAAAAGGTGTCTTAAAGTTGCTTGGGTGGACACTTTTAAAAATAGGCCTAGCCAGTCTTTGAATTTGTTGGTTGTAGCAGTTTATGTTGTGACTGGTGTCTGTAGGCATGTCGTTGGTTTTAAAAAGCACTACTAGATTTTTAGGATTAATCTAACCTTTTTGTGTGTGTGTAGTGTCTCCAAATGTGGAAGCATATCTGGGTGTAGTAAATAAAGGCATTTGGTTTAAGGATTAAGGTAATTAGGGCCTTCAATTGAATGAGCAGATTCTGGAATCAGGAAAAGATTAAGATTTCTTCCCATCAGTCAAAAAAGACTCTCTTCACTCTGGAAAGCAGGCCTATTTCTTGACAATGTCAAAATTCCTTGAGGAAGAAAAGCACCTTACAGAGCTAGAACAGGTTCACCTCAAAAGAGGCAGTGCTTCTTTAAAGCATCTCTGCCAGGAGGGCACAGAGCTACAGCAGGTGCACTCTGATCTCTGCTGTTCGATATCTTTGGAGTGCTGAGCCTGAAGACTTGAGAATGTAATTGATTTTTGCTTTTAATTCCCCTACCCAACACATCTTGTTTCCTAACTTGTACTATGAGACAAGACTTTAAGAAGTGCTGGTTCTGTGGCAAAGAGTAATAAGTGAGGGAAAGGGAGTTTCAGACTGCCGTAGGGAAGTCACGTTTATTTAATGGCTGGAGATTAAAAGCTGAAAAAATAAGGTTTGGGGAAAATTATATGTCTTCGGTTTCTGCTTCTTATTGAAATTTTAAGGAAAATGATAGAAGCAGCAATGGGGGAAGCAGACATGGGTCCTATAAAACTGGCACGGACTGGTTGGCAGGGCTGTGAACAAAATGACTTTTCTTTGCTATTGTCTTTGTGTCTCTTCACTTTCCCAATGGATTATAAAGTTATGAATTACTTATTGTAATCATTTCCTGCTCTCCTGGAGTTATTGAGGGTGGATATTATAGCGAAAATAGTCCAAAGAGGATTGTCGTAATAGAAGAATCACTATAGCAAGCCCTGGTCCCTCTAAAACACACACACACACACACACACACACACACACACACAAAAGGCTAGGACAGTGGAGGTGATATCATTTTCTTTCTTAAGAGGAGCAGAGTCCATGGAGAGGTAACTGTCTATGGAAGAGAGTGCCAGGGAGCCCCCCCAAACCTTGCTTGGGCTGAGCAAAAGGACACTGGTGACCCATGTAAGTGCCACAGCCAAGGAGAACCCCTTTTTGGAGAGAGGATGGAGTGGTCCCCTCATCCTGCCCAGGACTCCACAGGATGATGGTTTCACCCTGTGTCCATGAATCCCAACTTAGGAATACAGCTGATAGGTGAAATTAACACTGTGCAGTCTTGCCAGAATTCCCAGAGCCTAGGGGAAACGGCACATGTAAAGGGAATATAGCCACGATGCCTTTATCTGGTGGCCACATAGAATGTCTAACTAAATCTTTCGGGAGCATAATCAATGACAAGAAACCTTGGAGGGTCGGATCCCTCAGCCAGCTAGACATATCCCCACCACCACCCATACATACAGAATCCACAGACTGAGCCAGAGGAACAGCGATTCATTCACCCAACAAAACATTTAGTGAATGCTTGCTATTCATCAAGAACTGTTATTGGCAAAAGCATAGAGCAGGAAACAAGACAGATAAAGGCTCTGCTTTCCATTCATTGAGAGAGACAGACAATAAACAAATGAACAAATGGATACACAACATGAGATAAAATATGTCCTTAAAAAAACAGTGGAGAGCAAACTTACCTCCACTGGTAATACCACTGTACAAAATCATGGCCCACTCCTCCCAAGACAAGCTCAGAGAAGAGGCAGAAGAGAAGCAAAGAAGATGAAAGAGAAAGTTATGATCCAAAACAAAGGTTTTTTGGCTCAGTAGAGCCTGGAATGGAGGAAGATAAAAGGGTATATGGGCATAGGATAGAGGAAGGGAATTTTGAACCAAAATGAGGCTGAGATATTAATAACGAGTTGTTTTTTAAAGTTATTGGATTGGACTGATGTTAAACATACGAAACAGATAATTGGAAAGCCTAAGCAGCCTCATTATCCATTAGTGTAAGATCTCTACAGATCAAAGATGGTAGTGATTATTGAAAATATGCAAAATTTCCTGTTTGCAGATTGATGAGTTGAAACTGCTTGATCAGACCTGTATCCTTTAGAGTCCAACAAGTCTCTGCTACAATGTTTGACTGGCATCCCTCATGTGGTTGATGGTTGTATTACTAATATATATGGTTTAGGGAATATCATTTTGCTAGAATAGGCAGTTGCTGTGCTTTTCAGATTTTCTAGGTGTAGGGATTGTGCTTCAATAATCTTATATATCTGATTGAATCTTTAGCTTAGAAAAAGTTGAAGGTTTGATTAATTCAACTTTAGAGGTACTGGGCAAGTTACCTGTATTGGTGAAATACCCTAGGCTGTAGCAATGGAAAGAACCCCAATTCTACCCAGATATTTAATTCAAATCACTCTGGCTGAGGTTGAGCAAAGTAAAAAATGGTGAAATGAGGAAAGAAAAATTTTTTTTTTTTTTTTTTTTTTTTTTTGTTGAGACAGAGTCTCACTTTGTTGCCCAGGCTAGAGTGAGTGCCGTGGCGTCAGCTTAGCTCACAGCAACCTCAGACTCCTCGGCTTAAGCGATCCTACTGCCTCAGCCTCCCGAGTAGCTGGGACTACAGGCAAGCGCCACTATGCCCGGCTAATTTTTTCTATATAGATTTTTAGTTGTCCATATAATGTCTTTCTATTTTTAGTAGAGACGGGGTCTCGCTCAGGCTGGTCTCGAACTCCTGACCTTGAGCAATCCACCCGCCTCGGCCTCCCAGAGTGCTAGGATTACAGGCGTGAGCCACCGCGCCCGGCCAAGGAAAGAAAAATTTTAAAAAGTTTTTGTGCTTTACTATAGAAGGGGAGAAAGGAAATTTAATTTTTGGCTTTTACTTCTCTCAAGGAATTTATTCTTGGAAGGATATTCATACTTAAATTTGGAGACATTTTAATATTGCTGGAACTATATTATTATGGGGTAATTTGTGCAGTCATTTGGGCTCTTTACATAAGTTCTGCTAGCTATAATAATGGAGAATGTGCCTGGACATAATTCACAATGGGAGAGAGATCAAAGATTTTTGGCTTCTTGTGCTGAGTGGCTTTATGTGTACCTTAATGTGTGCCCTGTTCTGATTCATCTCACGGAAAATTAATATTGCTTCCCTCAGGTCTCAGGATGGTCAATAAAGGAATTGGAAGAATGGCCACATGAAGGAGGGATGTGGTCCTTCTGATAAACTGTGGGACCTCTCCCCTAGGGCCTAGCCATAGACAGCAGCCGCGAATGGTTAAGCTTATTAGGTCACAGAACAAAAATTATAGAAGTATAAGGAGAAACATGTTCTCTCTCTTCTCTCTCTCTCTCACTCATTTGTCACTGGCATGGCTCCCTCTTTGGGCAGCTTGCATCCTCTTTCCTCCACATGTAAAGCCCTCTGGGGCAGGCCTGTGAGGAGTCTCTGATTGGACACTCTGCCTGAGAAAGGACAGGTTAGTCCAATTCAGGGCAGAGGAGTTTGAAGTCCATTCTAGTGTTGGGTTTACACTTTGGCCTCCAATCCAGCTGATACCAGTACTTTATGATTTTCGTTTGATTCTTAAATCTATTTTCTCAATTGCATCAGCATTTAGAGGGGAGAGGAGCAGCTGGCCTTTGCAGGTGACACCAATGACCACCGCAGCATTGTGAGAGAATGAGGGAGTCCACAGGACAAGGACACAGGCACAGGCTGTGCCGTGGGATGCAGCATAGCAGCCAGACAGAGGGAGGCACTATGCCCAGCGTGGCTATGCCAGCAGGACTACCAAGCGCCAGATGCTCTGTCCAGGGCTTTACACCTACTGTCTTACACTCATAAAAATCCAACACAATATATACTGTTATTAATATTACCTCCAAGGAGAGTAGTCGGGCTTTTGCAGAGGTTAATTGCATGGAAGAAAGCCTTCTAAGCTAGTGGCATTCAAAAGTTTTTAACTATTGTCCACAATAAGAAATATATTTTTCATTGTAACCTTACACTCTAATGCTTACATATTTGATTGAAACAAAAATGTCCAAACAAACTTCAAAGCCAGTAGTTACCCTTTACTATCTGCAATGGTATCTGAAATTTTTTTCTTCTTTATTTTTCCTTAAAACACCTGGTTGAAACAACTAAAGTGTTTTCAAGAGCCATTAATTATTACCCATGTCATTTTTTTAAAAATAAAAACAACCGTTCTGAGTAATATCATGTCACATAAATCTGGATTCAAATCCTGCTTTGATCCCTTCTGAGCTGAGTGACCTTGAGCAAAGTCACCTCTCAGAGCCTCAGATTTCCCATCTGTAAAATGTGATTAATCCCCACCTCTGCGTTTGTTCAGTAAGAAAACAGTAATGTGTCAGGAGCTCAGCTGAACTGTAGAGAGCTGAGTCCTAAGGGGTCAGAAAAACCCATTAAAAACAACAAACAAAATGAAAATGACAATCTTTTAACCACTCACTGCCACGGTATAAGCAATGTCTACAACTGCAGAAAACGCCAGCTCCTCCCATTCCATTTTCCCTGTGAAATGGTGCACCAGCTGAGGGTCATGTGGATCAGCACGAATGTAGTGGTTGTCTCACTGCTGAGGGACCTCTGAAGACAAAGCTTCTGCAGTTTTATGGACCAGGTTCTGTGGAGAGGGCAAGGGAGAAGGCTGGAAGCAGAAAGGTATTGTGTACTGATTCCGGGTGGAGGAAAGCGTCTTCAGGTTTTCTCCCTGCTCCCGTTGATGAGGAGGCCTAGGCAGAGATGCCCTGAAGAAAGCCTAGGCTGAAGGGGCCCTGGGAAGATGTCTCCAGATTAAGGCACTGCTTTGGTTTGAACGTATCCCCCAAGTTTCATGTGTTGGAAACTTAATCCCCAATGCAACAGTGTTGGAAGATGGGGCCTAATAAGAGAGTAGAGCCCTCATGAATGATTTAATGTTATCACAGGAGTGTGGGTTAGCTCAAGAGTGGGCTTATAAAAGTGAGTTCAACTTCTTCTTTCTCTTCTGCCTTCCACCATGGGGTGACACAGCAAGAAGGCCCTTCCCAGGTGCTGGCACCTTGACATTGGACTTCTCAGCTTCCCTAACTGTGAGAAATAAATTTATTTTCTTTATAAATTACCCAATATGTGACATTCTGTTATAGTGAGACAAAATGGATTAAGACAGGTGCGTAGGCTAGAAATACAAATGTGGGTGAGAGCAGCGGGGACTGAGTCCTTGACTGTGACTCCCTTCAGAGACTGCAATGCACTGGCTGTGACCAAGTCTGATGGGGAGGGCAGCTTTCCCCCAGAAGTTTTGCTAGGTAAGACCTTTATAATTGCCTGTGGTTGGCCCTGAAAAATCATATGTAGGAATTTTTCCAGGAATCAAACTCCTCATACTATGTAAGAAGAAATAAGCTCTGTATCTGACAAAAATACCTTCTCCATAGGGTCCCTATGATAACTAAATTAAATGCATTAAAATTAACACAGTGCTTATAATAGCACCTGGCACATAGTTAATGCTATACTTATTTTTTAATTAAGCAAATGAAATAGCAAGTGCTCAATAAATGTTAGCTATTTTGCAATTGTCCAGAACCTGACCAAGTATTTCTACCCGTTCCATTTTGGTCCAAGCCATCCATAGATGATTGCAATGGTGGTAGAAAATATACAAGAATACTCAACAATGGACACATGAAAAAAAAGAGGTGATTTTTTTCCCCCTTGAAATTCAATAATTTGTTTAACAAGGAAAGGATAGTAGAATTATTAAAAGAATGTCACCATTTTGCAATCCCAATAATTAATGTAAAGTACTCCTTGATCATCAACAGCTGCTAACATCATAAAAATAAGGGTAAACAGAAATTATGTTAACTCTTGAAGGAAAAACATATTATTTCCTATCTTGTGAAGGAAATTTAACCTGTGCCTGATCAAGCATCTAGAACTAGCAATCAATTTACAGGGAATTCAGAGAAGAGAGGAACATATTAATTGACATCATGGAGATGCAATCAACAAAATCTAGACTGTGGGAAAATCACAGAGCAAACAATCTAGTTTCTTTAATACAAAATTTCAAGGTCAGTGACAGAATGGGAACCTACAGATGAAAAGAGATTTAAAATACAAATAACTAATTACATTATTTAGTTCTTATTTGGATAATTATACAAACAAGCTTTAACAAAGAAAAAATGCATTTATCATACACACACACATACACACAATTTCAGCAACCTAGACATAAAATATTACCTCACCCAGTCAATAGCTTCAAAATGTAACCACTCTTCTGACCTCTGTCACCATAGTGTTTTGCCTTGATTTTTCTAATAAACGGAACCATACAATATGTGTATGGTTTCTTTTGCTTAACATTACATCTGTGAGATTTAGTTATATTGCTGCCATCTAACAGTGGTTCAGTTAAAGCAGTATATTTTGTAAAGGAGCATGAGTATAAGGCATTTCCCATTATAGAAATTATTTGGCATTTAAAAAATAATCCAGCACATATATAATAACTTATAAGACTCAATTCATGGAAGAAATGTAAAATTTAATGATTTTGTGTCCCTCCTTTATGTAAAGCATTTTCCTAGGTGCTATAAGAAATACAGAATAAAAAATATGATCCTGGCTGGTGTGGTGGCTCACGCTTGAAGTCCTAGCACTTTACTAGGCTGAGGTGGGAGGATTGCTTGTGGCCAAGAGTTCAAGATCAGACTTAGCAAGTGTGAGACCCCATCTCTACCAAAAATAGAAAAATTAGCTGGGCGTGGTAGTGCATACTTATAGTTATAGTTACTCAGGAAGCTGAGGCAGAAGGATCACTTGATACCAGGAGTTTGAGGTTGCAGTGAGCTATGATGATGCCACTGCACTGTAGTCTGGGTGACAAAGCAAGACCCTGTCTCAAAAAATATATATGTGATACTAACTCTCAAGAAATTTATAATCTAACAAGGAAGATAAGGCATAGTCAAGAAAAACATAAGAATCAGATATTTAGTAATTCAAGGCAACAATAGAAAAGTGTCACAGGTAAAATGTGATTAATTGGTACATTGCACAGTTCATAATCAGAGGAGTTCAAAAAGGAATCTGCCCAATGTAGCTTCCATGGGCAGAGTTTATGAAGACAAAGGAATTTGAGCTGGATCTTGGAAGAAGCATAATTCCAGAGAAGCATAAGCAGGATAGTTCAGGTGGGAGACTGGTGAATAAAAGCTTTGAGGAATTTTGGAGAAAGTGATCAAATCAGCATAGATGGGTTTTGGGGACAGTATTGGTGTTTTTTCCAGCTTTGTTGCAGCATAATTGATATAAAATAAATTGTACATATTTAAAGCAGTATACTTTAATTTTTAAATATGTGTATACTATCGCCACAATCAAGATAATAAAAATATCTATCATTATCAAAAGTTTTCTCACATCCCATTGCAATCACTTGCTCTTTACTCTTTCCCCATATTTCTTGCTTCACTAAGGATAATTATTTTCAAATGCATACTCATTGCTGCTTATATTAATTGTTTATTCATTTCCATTGCTAACTACTATAGCAACGTTTAGATATATTACAATTTGTTTATCCATTCACCTGTTGATGAACTTTGGATTATTTCTGTTAAATAGTTTTTGGATAATTCAAATGGAGTCATTATGAGCATTCATGTGCAAGTCTTTGTATGGAAATGCATTTTCATTTACTAGATATTACAAAGTGGAAGACCTGGATTCTATGTATTTATTTATTTATTTTTCATAGATATATATTTTTAAATTTCAGAATATTATGGGAGTACAAACACTTTGGAGTACTACTTAGCCATAAAAAATGGTGAACTACCTTTTGTATTATTCTGGGTGGAGCTGAAGCCCATTCTTCTAAGTGAAGTATCACAAGAATGGAAAAACAAACACCACATGTACTCACTATTAAATTGGCACTAATTGGTCAACATTTAAGTGCACATACAGATATGTTTATTTTTTTTTTATTTTATTTTTATTTTTTTTTTTTTATTTTTTTTTGAGACAGAGTCTCACTCTGTTGCCCAGGCTAGAGTGAGTGCCGTGGCATCAGCCTAGCTCACAGCAACCTCAAACTCCTGAGCTCAAGCGATCCTCCTGTCTCAGCCTCCCGAGTAGCTGGGACTACAGGCATGCACCACCATGCCCGGCTAATTTTTTCTATATATATATTTTAGCTGTCCATATAATTTCTTTCTATTTTTAGTAGAGATGGGGTCTCGCTCTTGCTCAGGCTGGTCTCGAACTCCTGAGCTCAAACAATCCGCCCACCTCGGCCTCCCAGAGTGCTAGGATTACAGGCGTGAGCCACCGCGCCCGGCCTATTTTTTTAAGAAGTTGCCAAAGGTTCTTCAAAGTAGTTGTACTATTTTATGTTCATAGTAGCAATGAATGAAAGAATCAATTGTTCCACATCTTTGTCCACATTTCGTACAGTTAGTCTACAATTTTAACATTTTTAATAGGTGTGTAGTAATATCTTTTTGTGCCCTTAATTTGCTTTTCCGTAATGAGTAAGGATATTGAGCAACTTTTCATGTACTTATTTGTCATCCATAAATCTTATTTGGTAAAATATCTGCTCAAATCTTTTGTCTATTTTTAAAATTGGGTTGTTTATCTTCTTATTGATTTGAAAGAAGTCTTTATATTTCCTAGATACAGGACTTTTGTTTGGTATAATATATGTTTTGAAAATATTTATTCTCTGATTTTCCTTTTCATTTTCTTAAAAGTGTCTTTTGAAGAGCAAAAATTTTTATTTATTTGTTTTTATTTTAGAATATTACGGAGGTGCAAACATTTTGGTTACATAATTTACTCTTGTATCATTTGAGTCAAAGTTATAAATATGCCCATTACCAGGTAGTGTGAATTTACTCACCTCCCCCATGTTCTCCTCCCACCTGCTTGATTTCCATTGAGTTTTACTTTCCTATGTACACACAAGTATTGATCAATTACTTCCAATTTGGTATTGAGTACATGTGGTATTTGTTTTTCCATTCTTGTGATATTTCACTTAGATTAGAATAATGGTCTCCAGTTCCATCCAGGTTGTTACAAAAGATATTAGGTAACCATTTTTATGGCTAAGTAGTATTCCATGGTATACGTATACCACATTTTATTAATCCACTCATGTATTGGGCACTTGGGTTGTTTCTACATCTTTGCAATTGTAAATTGTGCTGCTATAAACATTCCAGTGCAAGTGTCTTTTTTATAAAATCTTTTTTTCCTTTGGGTAAATACCTAGTAGTGGGATTGCTGGATCAATTGGTAGGTCTACTTTTAATTCTTTGAGGTATCTCCATACTACTTTTCTCCATAGAGGTTGTAGTAGTTTGCAGTCCCATCAACAGTGTATGAGTTTTCCTATCTTTCTGCATCCACGCAAGCATTTGTTGTTTTAAGACTTTTTGATAAAAGTCATTCTCACTGGAATTAAGTGATATCTTACTGAGGTTTTGATTTACATTTCCTTGATGATTAGAGACATTGGAATTTTTTCGTGTGTTTGATGCCATTAGTCTGTCTTCTTTTGAAAAGTTTCTGTTCATGTCTTTTGCTCACTTTTTAATGGAGCTGTTTGATTTTTTTCTTACTGATTTGCTCAAGTTATTTGCAGATTCTGGTTATCAAGCTTTTATCGGAAGTATAGCATGCAAATATTTTCTCCCATTCTGTAGGTTGTCCGTTTGCTCTATTGATTTTCTCCTTGTCTGTGCAGAAGCTTTTAAATTTGTTCAAGTCCCGTTTATTTATTTTTCTTGTTGCCATGATTGCTTGTGTGGTCTTCACAAATTCTTTATGTAGGCTGATATCCATAAGTTTTCCAATCTCTTCTTCTAGAATTCTTATAGTTTCATGCCTGAGATTGAAGTCTGTTATTCATCATGCATTAATTTTTGTGAGAGGTGAGGAGTGTGGATCCTCTTTCAGCTGTCTACATATGGCTATCCAACTTTCCCAGCATAGTTTATTCAATAGAGATTCTTACTCCAGTGTATGTTTTTGTCTGCTTTATCGAAGATCACATGGCAATATGAGGATGGATTCATATCTGTGTTCTCTGTTCTGATCCATAGATTTATGTCTTTGTTTTTGTGCCATCACCATGTTGTTTTGGTTACTATAGCCTTTTAGTATATCTTGAAGTCTGGTAAAGTGATGCCTCCTGATTTATTCTTATTTTGTGTGAATGCTTTAGCAATTTGGGGTCTGTTCTGATTCCAGAAAAAGTGAAGAAGTATATTTTGAGGTCTGAAAAAAATGACATTCGTATTTTAATGGGGATTTCATTGAATCTATAAATCACTTTGGGTGCTATAGACATTTTTACAATGTTGATTCTGCCGATCCATGAGCATGATATATTTTTCCATCTGTTTACATCCTCTGCAATTTCTTTTCTCAATGTTTCATAGTTCTCCCTATTTGGTTTCTCACCTCCTTAGTTACATATATTCCTATGCATTTTATTTTCTTTGATGTTATTGTGACAGATATTTCATCATTGATTTGATTCTCAGCTTCATTATTATTAGTATGTGAAAGCTACTGATTTGTGTGCATTGATTTTGTAGCCTGAGGCTCTGCTGAATTCATTTATCAAATCCAGGAGTCTCTTGGCAGAATATTTGGGGTTTTCTAGATATAGAATCATATTGTCAGCAAAGAATGACAGTTTGACCTCTTTCTGCATTTGGATACCTTTGATTTCCTTCTCTTGTCTGATTGCTCTGGCAAGGACTTCCAGCACTATACTGAATAGAAGTGGTGATAGTGGGCAACCTTGTCTGGTTTCAGTTCTAAGTAGGACTGCTTTCAATTTTTCCCTATTCAGTATGATGCTGGCTGTAGTTTTGTCATATATGACTTTAATAATTTTGAGGTATGTCCCATCTATGCCTATTTTGTTAAGAGTTCTTATAAAATGGTGCTCAATTTTGTCAAATGCTTTTAATGTGTTTAGTGAGAGGATCATATGGTCTTTGTTTTTGCTTTTATTCATATGGTGAATTACATTTATAGATTTGTGTATGTTGAACCATCCTTGCAACTCTGGGATAAAGCCCACCTGGTCATGAGGAGGTTTTTGTTTTTTTGTTTTTTTGATATGCAGTTGAATTCGATTTGCTAAGATTTTATTGTGAATTTTTGCCTCTTTATTCATAAGATATATTGGTCTGTCATTGTTGTTGTTGAGTCCTTTTCTGGCTCTGGTATCAAGGTGATACTGGTTTCATAAAATGAGTCGGAGAGGATTCCTTGTTTCTGAATGTTGTGGGATAATTTCTGCAGCATAGGTACTAGTTCTTCTTTGTAAGTTTGGTAAAATTTCGGTATGAACTCATCTGACCTGGGACTGTTTTGGCTGGAAGATTTTTTTATTGCTGCTTCAATTTCAGTGCTTGATATTGCTATTCAGAAATTCTTTTTCTCCTGATTGAGCTTAGGGAGGTTGTGTGTTTCTATGAAATTGTCCATTTCATCCATGTTTTCAAGTTTTGGGGCATAGGGATTTTTATAGTATTCAAAGATGATGTTTTGTATTTCCATGATATCAGAATGACTTAAACTGCTGCTTGATCCCCGCTGTGCTTGTTTGGTGCAATGGCTCTGCACAGACTCCAGGCAGGTGCCTGGTCTGACCAAGCAGAGGTCTGTAGGGATGGTGGGAGCCGTCTTGCAGATCAGTTCCTACTGTGCCAGCAGAGCGAGTGCAGCAGCATCCTAGCGCTCTATTCTCGTATTTTCCCCTACTCGTTCTGTGGTCTTGTTAGATATGTCACTTTTTTCCCCCACTCTGAGCATCTTGTATTGCTTCTCTGTGATTTCACAATGCTGCTTCAGAGAAGAGCAATCCACATGTAGGCAGTTGCCTGCACCTTTCAATTCTTTCCTTCAGAGCGGTGTGCTGACAGGCTGCTTCTAGTCCACCATTTTTCCCCCAGGGTGAGCAAAAGTTTTTAATTTATTAATTTGTTCTTTTAAAGTGTATACTTTCTGTCATATTTAAGAAATATGTGCCAAACCCTGGATCATTAAAATTTTCTCCTATGTTTACTTCTGGAAGGTTTATAGTTTTGGCTCCTACATCTAAGTCTGTTAAAAAAAAATCTATTCACACTGCAAAAAATGAGAAAATGTGTTCTTGAGGGAATGCCAAGTGTATAGTTGTGCAACCCCTATGTAAAGAGATTGCCTGTGGATTTAATCAGCCATCTCAGAAGAATCCAGATGTCCCAGTAGAGCTATCTGGCTGTGAACATGCCTTATCCCTCCAGAGGAGGGGAAGAATGAGATCATCAGAGATCTGCGGGGCTGCCACTACCCCAGGCCCGGAGCATACAATCTGTCTCCTCTTCGGTTTCAGAGGGTGGAGCCTCTTCCTTGGCTTCAGTGGGTCAGGCTGCCCTCACCTGGGGCCTCAGGGGCAAGATCAACACCCATAGCCAAGAAGGTGGAGTCACTGCCCCAGTGGGCTCAGAAAATGAAGCTATCACTCCAGTGTCACATAGGGCAGAACATCCAGCCAAAGAGGATTATTCTCAAGCCTTACAACTAATGGAATTTGCCTTGCTAGGTTTTAAACTTGCTTGAGACTCATCACCCTTTCTTCTTTCTGATTTCTTCTTTGTGGAATGGGAATGTCCATCTCATGCCCGTCCCACTGTTGTATTTTGGAAGCACATAACTTGTCAGGCTTCACACATTTACAGTGAGAGAGGAATTTTGACTCAGGATGCATCTTACATTGAGTCTCACCCATACCTCATCTATATGATATTTAGATGAGACTTTGGACTTGGAATTGATGCTGGAATGAATGAAGATTCTTGGGGCTGTTGGGATGGGATGAATGTATTTTGCATGTGAGATGGACACGAATGGGTGGAATGTTATGGGATAAATTGTGCCCCCCCCCGATTTATAAGTTGAAGCCCCAACCCCCAATGTGCTGTCTTTGGAGACAAATACATCTAGGACCTAATCTGATAGGACTGGTGTCTTTATAAGAGACACCAGATCTCTCTCTCCTTTTCTTTCTTTTTTACTCTGGGTGTACATGGAGAAAAGACCATGTGAGGACACAGTGAGAAGGTGACTATCCACAAACCAATGGCAGAGGCCTTAACAAACACCAACCTTGCTGGCACCTTGATCTTAAAACTCCATCTTCCAGAACTGAGAAAATAAATTTCTGTCATTTAAACCACCCAACCTATGGTCTTCCATTTTGACAGTCCATGCAGACCAATATATTCTTCTTTTTGTTTTTTTGATTTCCTGATCACACTAGCTAGAGGCTTGTATTAGAGTTCTTCAGAGAAATAGAACCACAGGATGCATACAAATATGTATTTCTATATACACATATACATACATATCTATATATATAGTGTGTGTATGTGTATATATGTATGTGTGTATATATGTGTATGCATGTGTGCGTGTGTGTGTGTGTGTAGAGAGAGAGAGATAAAAAGAGAGAGAGAGAGTATGAGGAATTGGCTCATATACTTATGGCAGCTAAGAAGTCCCATAATCTGCCATCTGCAAGCTGAAGACCCAGGGAAGCCAATGGTATAATTCAGTTCAAGTCTGAAGGCCTGAAAACTGGCAAAGTTAATAATATAAATCTCAGCCTGAGGGCAGAAGAAAATGAGATGTTCAAGCTCAAGTAGTGAGGCAGAAAAAGAAGCCAAAATCTTCTTCCACCGTTTGTTCTATTTAGGCCTCCAACAGATCGGGTGCTGATTGCCCCCATTGGGATGGCAATCCACTTTACTGAGTTCACTGACTTAAATGCTAATCTCATCCTAAAACACTCTTATAGACACACCTCAAAATAATGTTTAATTTTGACACTCCATAGCCTAGTCAAATTGACACACAAAATTATTCATCACGGAATTAATCAATTGTATTGATCTCAAAAATCTAGATTTCTGTTTTCATTAAATTTTTCTATTGCTTTTCTGCTTTCTATTTCAAATAACACTGCAGTTTTTCTTCTGCCCAAATGAAATATGGTCTCTCATTTTGCTCATCCAGCTCTATCCACTACTAATCAATTTGCTAGCCCCTTGACAACTTTGAAAAAAATTGACCAAGTGTGTAAACTTCCCAAAGGTAATAAATTTTATCTGAGTTGAATCTGTGGCTCTTTTCACTTTTTTAAATTTAAAATTAAAATCAATATAATTTGTCAAATGCTTGTCATTTGTATTTTTGAAGATATTTTCATTAAATTTGATATATGAGTAGTGACTAAATTATAAAAATGAATTTCCTCAAGAAAAAAGGCTCAGTCTGCAAATATTAACAATGACATGTATTGGCCCTAGGCAAAAAATCATTACTGATGAACATCATAAAACAATGTATTATTTCTCAGAAGACAATTTTTGATGCAGATTAAAGTCTTGGCAACATAGAAGTTTAGAACCAAATGGACCTCAAAGAAGACCTTGTAAAATCACATATCTGATCTTTGGATACCTTGCATCCCTGACAAACTCAACATGAACTTAAATGTCTCAGTGACTTGTAACTCACTTCTTTTGAAGCAGTCTATTCTATCTTTAGCTAGTTCTGAACTAACATTGATCTCAAGGTAATTTTTCTGTAGCTTTCATACGTTGACCCCACTTGTCCTTTGGGGTCATAAAGAACTAGTCTAATCCCTTTTCCACAGGAAAATCCTTCTTATGTTTGTAGAAAGCACTATGACCCCTGAGAATTCTTTTAGAAAGGGAAAATATTCCCATTTTTTCCCAACTGTTCCCACTTATGACTTCCCCATCCTGATTGTTTCTTCTGAACTGGAAAAATTTGAAAAAAGAAATTTTTATTATATAAGTTTTATAAATAATATTGAAAAAGTGAATGAATAAATGAAATTTACTGCCGAAGAAAGATAAACTATAAAATACGGCAAACAACTTGGTCTATATATTAAATATTACTGCTAATATTAGAAAAAGGAATTACTGTCTTTCAATTTTTTACTTGTCTATACATATTTAGAGGAAGCTGTGAACAAATATTCATCTTATACAACATATATGATATAAAGTGGTAATTTCTAAATGTCTCTGAATTTAAAACTGGCTTCTTAGCACTTTATTTTGATATTCATTCACAAGAAAAAAATTGATAAAAATTTTCAAAATGAATAAAAGTTTATAGTCACTTTTAAAATTTATTAACCCCTCTTCCAAAGTTAATGTAAAATAAGGACTTTTTATTGTGGCATTAATGTGCCCCCCTAACAAATGATTAGTGCTTTGTGATTCAGGAATTATTAGATCCCTTCCATTTCCTACACTTCCGTCTGGAGACTGACCAAGGGAAATAGCTAAATCTGCAGAGCAGTGCTGTCTAGTAGAACCTTTTGTGATGATGGAAATGCTTGATACCTGCCTTAGCCACTGGCCATATGTGGCTATTGAGCACTTGAAGTGGACTAGTGAAATGGAGAAACTGAATTTGAAATTTTATTTAATTTTAATTAATATGAATTTAAGTAGCTATATGTGGCTAGCGGCTATCAAATTGTACAGAACAGCTTTAGTTGGTGGATCCTCAGATATTCATCCTCTTAGGTGTATGTTCCAAGACATATCAGTTGTGTTTGGATTTTTTGCTCCCCAGTGAAAAGTATTTTCTTCAATGTTACTGTCATTGTACAAAAAAACAGTTTCAGTTACAACACAGACATTTATAAGCCATGGTATCTAAACAAATTTTTTATTAATATTAATAATCTTTGCTTATTTTTCATAGATTTCACATTTTTGTTTTGTGATGTTTCTTTTGGTAATTTAAAATAAAATGCTTCCTTCGGTGTCTTAAATCCTGGATATGGCTGTAAGTTGATATGCATGAAAGTGGGTATTTTCGAGGGGAGGAGTAAAAACAGAAGAAAAGGAATTACTTTTTAAAGTTAAAGGTCCCATATGCAATAGAAATTGCCTTGAATTTTAAAACCATTATCTTAAGAAAAGCAAAACAAAACAATAATTGGGCTAGCTCAGATATCAAGTGCTGGGATTATATGTAATATTTACCATTGATTCAAGGTTGATTTTTGCTGCTTTGTAAATAAACATTTAGCATATGAAATACTGATCAGAAAGGAGGAATGAGCAATTTTTTGCTCTTTTTTGAGCAATTCAAGGAGAATTGCAAAGACTTTCATAGAGTTCACACTACTGTTTTTTTTAAAACCCTAGAAATCTCAGCCTTAGAGATGTTGCAAAGAGAGTGTCTCTTGGTAGTTGTGGGCATTTTCAAAGGCTTGCTGCTGTTTCTGATGGAGTTGCTCAGCTGGTTTGCTGGTGGCTTAGCTTTAGATGACAGTAGGCGATGACGAGAAAGGAGTGGGAAGGCCAAGAACGAACGAACGATCAGTTGCCTAAAGATTTCACTGTCACAAAATATTTCCCTTTCCCATCACTGGTTTTTTCTTTATGATATTTCTTCTTCAAAACTAAATCCATTCTATGTTCAAAGTCAAGCTTAAATGTTACCACCTATATGAAGCCCTCTCTGGTCATGTGAATTGAAGCAAACTTTTTCTCCTCTCTCCTGTAGTACTTTGGTTATCCTATTCACTATCCTCCCCCCCACACACTATCTGCACCCACAAGCTGCCTTCATTATAGCCTGGGAGATCGTTGAAGCAGGGTTTACATCTCAAATATAATATCTTTGTATCAATCTCCTGTACTCAGCACATGTTAATGATCTGAATCCATTCTCATCTGCAAAATGGGAATAATAAGTTACCACCTTCACATGTTTTTTTCTGGATGCTATTGTTGCATCACAAATTACTCCCAACTTAGCAATTTAAAACAAGCATTTTATTGTGTTCCTGATTTGCAGGTCAGGAATTCAGGCAGGATGTTTCCGTGTAGTTTTCACTGAGGGTCACGCATGCAGATGTAGGCAGATGTTGGTTGGGGCTGCTATCGTCTGAGAGCTCAACTGCCTTGATGTCCAGGATGACTCATTTACATGGCTGCCGGTGTTAGAGCCGGTTCCCCTCGGCCCCAGGAACAGAGAGGCAGAGTCACTGAGGCTACAAAAGGCAAAGGAGTTTATTGGCTAGCTCAAGCTAGGGTCCAAGTCCCAGAGCGCCAACGCAGTGGCCTCTCCACAAACCAGGACCCCGCCCTGGGGTAAAGGTTAAGCTTTTATACTTTTCTGTATGCTAGTTTTCACATGACACGTTAGTCCGCACATGACACGTTAGTCTGCACACGACATACTAGTCTGCACACGACACACTAGTCTGCACATGACATACTGGTCTGCAGTATGTCATCCCCCTTTAGTTTATTTGTTCTTTTAGAAGTGGCTGATCGCGTTGGCTCCTGATTGGTTGACTCTAAGCTTCGGGCTTTTCGCGCCGGCACCAGTTGTAGGTAACATCATTTAGGGGTAGAGGAGGGTCTCCGACAGGGGAGGGGGGGCTGTTGTTGCATACCTTATAGTTTTTGGTTACAAGCGATACTGGGAACACACGCCCTGCACAAGCCGTTCATGCGCTGATCATGTCTTGCCCTTCTTATCTACTTAGTTGGTTGGAGGGCCCCTGGACTCCCCAGCCCTTTATCAGGAAGTAACTTGCGGTTACCTCCCCGGGGCCTTGTTTTCCTTTAGTGAAGCCTGCCACGGCTCCACTTACGCTAAGCACCAAGCCAGCAAGCCATATACACAGAAGCAGAACTAGGCTGTTAGCTTCTCACATCCAGGAAGCCTAGCCTATCATGGAGTTACCCTTGCTCTTATACCTGTTTTTCATTCTGATTAACTATATTTATCAAACAACTAAAAGCAAGCACAGTCACAGAAGTGAATAGCATCAGTTAGAATCAAAGAGAGCACACATTTTCCTACTATCAATTCCTGTTCTTCACCGGTTCACCAGAGCTCTGACTTGCAGACTCTCCAGTGTGGCAATGTAAGGGTAATCAGATTTCTCACATGGAAGTTTAGCGGTTTCAGTGCAATGATTCCAGCAAACAGAGGGGCAGCTGCATTGCGTTTTGTGATGTGGTGTTGGAAGCTCACAGTGTCACTGTTAATGTACTCTATTACTGGAAGGGGTCATAAGCCCACCTAGATTCAAGGGGAGGGAAATTAGATTTCCCCACTTGTTAGGGGATGGCTCGGTGACGTTGTAGAAGACTAAGAGAGATAGGAGATGTTGTTATGACCACCTTTGGAAAATACCATCTGCCACATATAAACAATACATGCGAAAACACTTTGGATGCCAAAGCATTCTGGCCAGAGTTGCTTGCATCTTTTCTTCTGTTGCATCATATAGCCTCTGAACTTTGACCTGTTTATTTCTATGCCAGGCCTGATACTTACCTAGTGAGTTCAAGTTAAGGTCTGTAGCACAAAATGCTAATAGGCAGGGATTGGGCAAGCATCTTCAGAATTGCTTTGAGTTTTTTGTCTTGCTACTTCACTTTCTTTCTTTCCTTTTTGTATCTTTTCGCTACTTTTACCTGCTTTGCTGACCTTTTTCCTCCTCATTAGTACTCTCAGAGTATTCTCATCTTCTCATCTCATCACGACTAGGGAACAATAGAAAAGACTTAAGAGCCTGAAATATTTGAAGGAAAATTCTGAGTTTAAAAAAATCCTAACCCGCCTTATTTATCTAGTGATAAATATGAAGCAAGAGATTTTTGATGAACAGAAACATTTCAGGCTTCATAGCAGAAGTTTAATTTTAATCCTTTGAAATCTGCCAGTTCTTGTAAAGAATATGGACTCATTATCTTAGGCCAAACCTCCTTTTGTTTTGTTTTATTTTATTAAATGGAAGTGGGGTGGGGGAGGGGGGGCGAGGGGAGAGAGAGAAAGAGACTCTTTTTGCTTGGGATTCAGGGGAATTTCAATGAAAGTATCCTAGGAAAGTACCTGATACACAGTAGACCCTAAGCAGATATTTTTTATAAAATAGCAGGATATAATCAACATTTCTCTGGCACTGATCATGTACCAGACAGACACCAGTTAGCAGATTCAAAGAACCAAGTGTGAAGAGTCAGTCATCAAACAAGTTGGGGAAAAAAACATCTAATTCCAAAAGTAAACAACTAACAAAACAATTGTGTTCTTTGTAAGATCCAAAGTATAGTACAACAAAAAATTATGATCTTCAGAGAAACGGACAGAGCCACTAGCATCCCTAGGACATCTTCTGTGTGTGAGTTGATCAGCACCCCTGTCTCATTGAATCCCCATAACAGTGCTGCAGGGAGGAACAGAGAAGGGGACTGAGGGGACAGAGAGGGGCATGAAGGGTCCAAGGTCTTACAGTTTGCAAGGAACAGAACCAGAACAAACTAAAACGTCCAACATCAATTCCAACTCTCTGTCCTTGTCTGTGACCCACATCCTCAGGATAGCAAGATTCTCTTTCCCCTTTTTGCAAGATACAGCCCAGCTTAACCTTAGTTGCTATTAGATGACTAGGGGTGATGAATAGGTAATTCTGTGATGTTGAATGTACCTTTTCTAAGGGACTATCTGGTGCCCAAACTGATCAGAGTTCAATTTTTCCAACTGCCACTGGAGGGCTCCCCACTGTAAGCTTTACAGACAATCACCAGGTACTACTCAAACGCATTTTTGGTTTTGGGCTCTCTCTGAAGTTTGATTAACTTCAGGCTTTCGGGAGGTAGTGAGTGACTATGTCACTCTTAAAAATGAGAGATGAATAACATTTGGCTGGAACAGATGGAATCAACTTCAGGCAGAGGTCACATAAGGATCTTGCCACAGTTCCTTATGTACCCCTGAGGCCAGGCCACCCATACTTGGCTTCTTGTGTCCTGAGCCCACACGTACTTCAGTCAATCCACCTGCACCTCTGACCCACAGCACTGCGTCTGCATTGTGTCTCCTTTGCTCACTGCCCTCCACCTTGGACTCTGCTCTAGGGGCTGAGGCCTCAGCCAAACCAAGGACCTAATTTGTTCACTGCTGGAGCCTCGGAATAGCCTTCAAAG
This sequence comes from Eulemur rufifrons, assembly GCF_041146395.1. Classification (NCBI taxonomy): domain Eukaryota; kingdom Metazoa; phylum Chordata; class Mammalia; order Primates; family Lemuridae; genus Eulemur; species Eulemur rufifrons. The sequence goes on along the minus strand of NC_090998.1, from coordinate 26,283,020 downwards.
TGGGCCTGTCCGATCTTTACTTCTGTGCTGTCTTAAAGCAGGGGAGACCCACGAGAAGGACCACGGAGGTTCTAGTTTGCGTTCAGCCAAATGTGTTCCCAACTCTCCATAACTTTTCCCTGCTAGTTAATATGTAACCCTACCGGGTACATTTACAGCTTAAAATACACAGAGAGAAGGAAATGTTGAACACATTGGAATGTATTGTGAAGGGATGAATTTCATATGTCAGCAAGATGAGACTTTGGGGCAAAGAGTCAGAGCCCTCCAAAATGTACCAAAAAGATCCACCGAATGTGGTGTTGGACTGGTCATAGATACTTGAACTTTTGAATAATGATTTTAGGGGATCTATCATGTTAGAAAGTTGTTTGGAAACTAAAGTGGAACTTTAAATAAGGTCTTCTTAATGAAAATCCTGCCAAAGTTTTAACCAGAATTTTTTCACTGAAAAGTAAATCACTCCAGTGATCTTCAACAGGATATTGATCTCCATCAGAAGAAATCAGGACAGGGTGATGTCCTTGGTGACAAAATCAGGTGGACAGAAGAACTAGTTACATGCTTCCCGGTTGTGTACAATCAGTGACAATGGACGAAAACAACGAGTAATAGAATTCTGAATATCAGGTTTAGAATTATGTTTTCAAGACCAGCATGCCAGTGGAAAGCATAGTCTCAAGTTGACCTACAACATGCATATACTCTATTCGTTTGAAGGTTCTTGGTCTACTTAACTATCCGCACTCCTACAAGTTGAAATCTTTGTTTTCAACATAGAAACAGAGGGACAGCTGCATAGAGCAGGGAAGCAGTTGACTCAGGTTTGCCAAGTTAGTGGTCGATGGCAATGAAAGCAGATCAGTTCACGTTTTTTTCTTATGTGTATTTAACATAACATTAACTAGGTCCCACCAATGTGCTTTTTATCTTCATTCACTCCAGCATGGAGTTTAGATGCTTGCTGCCTTTTGGCAGGAGACCTATATGGGTCTTGCTAGATTAGATAGCAGTCTTTCCAAAGAATCATCCACCCCACTGCCCCATGTCCCCAAGTGGTTTAAGAGTATGAATCACAAAAGTCAGGGACAAGACCTCGGGCCAAAACCTGTGAGTAGAGCAGGCGGTCCTACTGGATCACTGGATTCCAACTAGTCCAGTCAGAAGTCAATTAAATATGCACCAACCTGTGGGCCTGACAGCAATTTCCCACCCCAGTGGGAGAGAAGTAAGCAGCAGTGTCTGTCTCTGTGGTTTGGTTCTAGTGACGTTAAATTGCCAACACCAATCTCTGCAGCTTTTATCTCAGAAAATACCACCCTTGAAAGTCCATGTTCTGCAATTCCACCCATGGCCTAGATTCTGGGATTCTGCTTGTATGTAGAGTAAGTCGTACCCTGGCTAGATTCTATCCACCGTTACATCATTATGGCTAAATAACTGTAGGTGGGAAGGCCTTTATTAAGACATGGGCTACCAAGTGCCAAGACAACTGCCTCTGTACCACTCAGTATTAATTACTTAATTGACTAACAGAGGAAATAGATACGTAATACTCAGAGAGCTTAGCCTTATCCTAGGTTCAATTTAAGCTAATCATCAGTATCTCTGGAAAATGCCTATGTGGGTTTTTCTCAGTAAGTGTAGTCAGCAAGTCTGAACAGTACCCTCCTATGCCGTCTGACACAGCTATGTTTAGACTCATACTTGGTGACATTGCATCACCAAGAGGGCTTCGGTGGTGCTCTGGGCCAAGTGAAATTGGCTAAATGGCTAACACATGCCTTTATGAAACAAAATAGAAACTTCTCAGATGAAAATGAGTCTGAAAAAATTGGGTACCACATCTTGAAATTTGAAAGAAATTAAGCACAGAAAACTTACATTTCTCAATTAACAGAGACACAGAGTAAGCAAAAAATTTTGTAAACAGAGATATAAGGGAAGGCGGTAAGAGGAGCTATCTCTGTACAAGGGTGTACATATTTAGGCAAATCAGAGAATAATTTCTGTTGGCTCTTGACACTGCTTTATCATAGCATGGTTGGATAGTTTGCTGGATACAGAAGCTGGGATGGCATAGAAGACTAGAACAACCCTGAAGAGTCTCTCAGCACTCTCAGTCTCTCAGTTTATAAGATCCAGGATGTGAGGTAGAGAAGTAACAATCACTTAAAGAACTCATACTTTGGAATCATATAGAAAATAAATGTTAATTCCGAGGCCAAGAGCTAAACTCTGGAACAGAGATGTTGCCCATTAGATTAAAATAAGGGACCAGGTAGGATTGTAAATTATATGGTGTCCTTTGCATTTCCATTAGAGGGCATTCTTGCTACACAAATTCCTGGCTTTTCTTACCATCAGAGAACCTTTTCTTCCAAGGCAGGTCTGCATGATAGGTGGTCTAAACTTGCCGACTGTATGCCAAGCAAGGTAAGAGAAGTCAAGAGGAAACAATATGGCATTTCTTTTTTTCCTGCTTTCAAATCAGAAGTGCATACCCAAGGTTAACAGAAAGCAGCTTGGGCCAAAACTGTTTTCCTGGGAATTTCTTCATTTCACAGACCTTGTACACAGTACCACCATGGACTGCCAGAGCCTTCCCCGGGGAGGCTGAAAGGGGAGACAGTTGATTTTTCAGAGAGATTGTGCAAATGCAGCCAAGCAAACAGGAAGGTGCCTTGAGTCCTAGATGGGGGCCTTTCCTCTCCATGTGCAGCCACTGGGGCCCTGTGTGTTGGGAATGGAGCCAGGACAGCAAACTGAGCACCTCCTTTAGCATTCCCCATTACTCGTGCTGCTTTCCCAGCCAGTGGCTTCCCCAGTCTTGGTCTGGTCACAGTACATACGTTTGTGTGTATATATGTGTGTAAAATTAGGGATGTGTGCATGTGTATATATGTGTGTAAAATTAGGGATGTGTGCACGTGTATAACTCTACACGTGTAGAGTTATACACGTGCACACATCCCTAAATCAGTACTCAGAGCATGCACATGGTACTCGAGTTGTTTTTAGAGTGCTCAAGTTTTGGAGTATAAGACATGAAGAATGATACTAACAAAGAGGTTGATGCTTTCCCTGGCTGTGAATGGAGTTGCTGACTGCTCATGCTCAGGATGGGGGAGACACTTATGGAAAGTTATGGTTTCTGACGGATGGTGAGGTACCCTGCAGATAATACATATATCTCTGAGTGCACACGTGAGCACGAGGCGTAGCAAAGAGGAACTTTCTGCCTGTCTTGGGAGGGATTGGCAGCACTGTGTCCTAAAGATAGAAGACAGTCCCTTGCTGCCTGGGGAAGGTCTTCCTCCAAGACTATGGGAACACTCGGTGGGGTGAGCTCATAGGAACTGTTGTGCTCTCACTACTCGCCCTTAGGTGGCTCAGTCCAGGTCTCTGTGCCTCTCCTGGGTTCCCCAGACAGGAAGATGGAGTTGGAGTGAGGATTCTTTATCGAGGCACTGGGTTGGGAAGCCAGGCTGTGAGAAGAGATATAATAAGGCTGTCGTTCACTTTGGCCCTAAGAGAACAGTAGCTAGGATTTCCTCCGGCTTGAAAAGAAAAACATAGTTATGTTATAGCGTTATAAAAATGTTTAATTTTAAGTGGTTGTAGAAAATCATATCAAGAGAGTAACAGGAAGGTAGCTTTTATGGGATTCTTAAAGCACAATGCTGGCATAGGAATGAGGAATCCTGGGAGAAATAAGATGACTAAACTTGTCCCTGATGGGCTTAAGTTAGAGACCCTGGGCAGGAAAATAAAGCCTTCGGCAAGAGGGCAAGAGGGCAGGGCCTGGGACCAGTACCCTTGGCAAGACCCTGATGTAGAGTAATAGTAATTATAGCCCTGGGAGGAAAAAAACCTTGTTCTTCTCCTCACAGCCATAAACCCCTGGTTTTACAACTGAAGCTCCTGGCCCTGGTTCTCATTTCGGGCTCTGCAGCAACAAAGCACCTTTGGCCCAAATTTCTGACTTTCTATTTTTAAAAAGTAAGGACTTAGGAGTCCTGGGGAGCCTATAATTTACCCAGCACTTGAAACAGTCAAATCTACCCCAAGGCGTGTATGAAGCTCAGATCCTCCTGCACAGGTTTTGATGGTCCTACCAAAGCACTTAAGGTTTTCTTTTATGTGCAGCATAATCATCATAATTCCCTCACCAAGTGCATTTTATATCTCACACAATGTAAGATAGAAGTGGGCATGCTCATAGATTGAATGGAGAGCCTAATGCTTGGTTCTGTTTATAGGCCTTCTGCTTGCAAAACATGGGATGGTTTGCCAAGTTTAGTACCCCCTGGAAACCTGTGGATTTGGAACTCCAGATAGAGTTCCAATTTTTTTTTTTTTTTTAGGTTCAAGTTCTTTTAACTTTTGGCACAGACGTGACTTCCTGTTTCTAAGAAAAAAAAAGCTTTAAAAAGTTCCATTAAAAGAGCTCCTCTAGAGCCCTGGACATACAGTGGTTTTCACAAAACAATATTTTGATGAGTTAAGTGTAAATGTATCAGAAACATATGGATTAAATTTCCCTTGAAAAAGGAGGGGTAAAACCAGACCAAACACACTTCAGGGTTTTACCGAACCCAAAACATTTGAAAAGTACTTTGAGGTGTTTGAGTAAGTCCGAGCCTTCAGGGCTCCCCACCACCCTAGAATGGCAAACTCGCAGCCAGGCAGACACCCCTTTTCCAAGCTGTGGTGGTGTTTGCTTAGGCAGGGAAACACATGGCGCCTGGTACAGCACTGCAACCCGGAACCAGAGCAGGGGTTGCCCAAACCTGAGCACGGCACATGCCGCACCTCCTTGCCCAAGTATTTCAGCACTGAGCAGTGCATCGGGAAGTAGTTGGCTGTGCTTTCTGGGGCCTGATGACAAAGTACAATTCCTTATATATAACATTGCAATAAAAAGGATTCAGATTAGATGAGAACCAACTGAACCAAACTTTAATTGGACCGATTGTGAGGAATGGAAACATTCCCTCAATTGCAGGTTCCTCTCTTCCCCTCTGCAATCCAGCTCCTGCTTTTGTCTCTTCTGGTCTTGGCTGGTACCAGAAGCAAGAAGTCTAAAAAAAAAAAAAAAAAACCCTCCAGGAAACATGTTTTCACAAGATTTCTGGCTCCATTCATTGAAGGCAGAAGTTTGAATATGGTTCACAGAAGCACCACAGTTTTGAGGGTTTGGGGGACCAATAACCTTTCTTGGGAATCACCTACTTGCGAAGGTTGAGTCTGGGGCATGTGGTTCCTGCTGCAGAAAACAGCTGCCTTGGAAAGGGAACAAGGGCCCACAGCAGCGTGGCCGCCTAGCAATTCAGTTTTTCCAGTAAACCAAGAATCCCCAGAGAGAGTAAAGAATTTCCCCTATTTTTCCATCCTGTTAACTTTCTTAGAAGATGACGCAGGGCTTCTCCCTTCGCTTCTCAAAGATTCCTTTTTTTCAGCTGTATACTAAGCTCCTGGTTACCTACAACCTGACCACCTTCGTGTGAATAAACAGGGAAATAAAAGCCTGAGACTGCCTCCCATTTCTCTCATGTGGGTTGATGGAGTTCAAGTCCTCTTGGTCACACACAAGCCTCCATCATCTCTTTTTTAAGCCTTGTAGGGGATTTCCAGCAGTGGGACTATTTATTGTTAGACAAGCCCGGATAATACAAAAGCTGGAATCCCAGAAAGTTCTTAGAACTTCCAAGGTCAAAACAGATTAGAACTAGCTTGAAGGAAGAGTATTGTAGTTGAAAGAGCATTTGGCTGGGCATCAAAAGAGATGGGCAAAAGGATTTTTTTCCCCATAATTAAGGTGTTTATACTGTTAGTTCCTCAGTTTCCCCATATTCCAGAAAGGATACGTGTATGTATTACCTGGAGGATAATTGGAATGCTTCAAACTCCTTGAGGGCATGGATGTCTGATTAAAAAAATTAATAAACTACATTATACAAAACCTAGAATTATGGTGAAATCAAGTACAGTACTGAGGATGTTAGGAAAATTGTTTCATTCTTACTTCCTGTAGCCTATAATAATAATAGTAATTATTTATGTGGTGCTTGCTATATGCCAGGCATTTTCAGGTGTTGTACACATATTAACTCATTCAGTCTACACAACACTAAAAAGTAGGTTCCTTTATTGTCCTGATGGGGAATCCAAGGCACAGAGAAGTAATTGGTTGCATTTGCCACCATAGTTTTGGTGGAGTCAAGGTTTGAAGTAAAGAAGTAAACTCCAGAGACCATATTCTTGATGTCTCATATAGTTAAGAAATTTTTTTTGTCTTCAGGCTAGACTATCCCATTCCTATTCTGAGTTAGTTCTCTGATCTTGAAAATATCCTCGTGGATTTTTCTTCCTCTCTCGTGTTTTACAAGCAAATAATTATGTGGAAATAAAGCATTTTCTTGTAATTTGCCATCCCAACATGCCCTGCCTAGCAGACACTGCCTCAAACAAACGTCCTGTGTCTTCGTGTGGAAAAACTACTGTGTAGGTTGATGTAAAGACCTGTTTTTTACAAATGTTCATAAGAGGAAAATGGCCTGTCTCCTTTCATTAAAAGAAAATCTCTGAAGTTTCTGGAAAAGCAAGGAAAGAATACAGACACCTATTGAAGTTGGTGTAGAAATCAATTCTGAGGAAAATCTAAGGTGAGCTCAGAGTCTTAGAGGAAAAAAAAAAGAGCCCATATGTCAGGTTTCATCAAAGAATATTGTTGCCCACTGGATGGGTGAATGTGGAGAGGGGGCTCTCTTTTATGATAGGCGTTATCAGAAAGCTGCTTTTCTTGCTGTCAAAGCCCTAGCAGAAAAGGGAGAGAGTGTTTAGCATATCTGGAGCGCTGCAAGTGTACACTGAATGGTTTGTGTGTAGGTATTGCTTGCAAGTAGAAGAAAGTGTCTGCCAAACTGTGCTTAAGCTTCAAAGTGCTGCTGAAGCCCTATGTCCCTGGAAGGCTATTTTGACTTTAAGGAAAGGCTTGTGGTAAGTTATGTTTCTATGGAAATAAAGCAATTAGGTTAAACAGCAATTGAAAAACTATTTAGTGAAAAGGATACCAAATGGTATTGCTTTTCGTCTTACACTAAATTGTGCATTATTGTGTCAATTAGCAACTAGAGAACAATGTAAATGTATCCTTAAGCTTATTTTCAATGAAGTTTATTTTACTTTGAGAAAAACAGCATGATTGGACTGGGTACCATAATGTGAGACTCAGTTATATTGACAGAGGAAAACTTTCCTGTGTGACTTTTGAAGCTGTGTGTAAAACACCATGATTCTGCCGGAGGCACCTATTTAACTTTCAGATAGTTTCTGGGATAATAATAACAGTTTCAGACTTGCCTTAAAAACAATAAAGTGCAATGTGTTGATTATTGATTATTTACAATTCTTTCTTTTTTTTATTTTTTTAGAGATGAGGTCTCACTTTGTCACCCAAGCTGGAGTGCAGTGGCGCTATCATAGCTCACTGCAGCCTGGAACTCCTGGGCTCAAGTGATCCTCCTGCCTCAGCCTCCCGAGTAGCTGGGACTACAGGCATGTGCAACCATGCTGGCTAATTATTTTAAAAGATATTTTGTACGGTGGCTCACGCCTGTAATCCTAGCACTCTGGGAGGCCGAGGCGGGTGGATCGCTCGAGGTCAGGAATTCGAGACCAGCCTAAGCAAGAGCAAGACCCCGTCTCTACTAAAAATAGAAAGAAATTATATGGACAACTAAAAATCTATATAGAAAAAAATTAGCCGGGCATGGTGGCGCATGCCTGTAGTCCCAGTTACTCAGGAGGCTGAGGCAGGAGGATTGCTTAAGCCCAGGAGTTTGAGGTTGCTGTGAGCTAAGCTGACGCCACGGCACTCACTCTAGCCTGGGTAACAAAGTGAGACTCTGTCTCAACAAAAAACAAAAACAAACAAACAAACAAACAAACAAAAAAGATATTTTGTAGAGATGGGGGTCTTGTTATGTTGCCTAATCTGTTCTCAAGCTCCTGGGCTCAAGGGATTCTTCCACCTTGGCTTCCAAAAGTGCTGGGATTACAGGTGTGAACCACTGCTCGTGTGACATACTTTACAATTCTTTAAAGGGAGAATGGTCGCTTGACAAAGGCTGAGAATAGGGTTAGGATAATGCTCTTTGGAATTCACCATTCTCTTCCCAATTATACACTTTCCTTCTCTTCCATTAGAGTGTGCTCCCTCTACCTCTTTTTAGGATGGATATAGTAGAGTGCTTCTCAAACAATTTACCTGGGCTTCAAGGTACAAAGATTCTGCATTCTCAGAGTGCAAATTCTGAGCCCAAAGGTCTAGAGTGTGGCTCAAAATTCGGTGTTTCTAACAAGTTGCTGGGTGAGGTTCATGCATCTGGTCCAAAGCTCATCACCCTTTGAATAAATAGCAAATAAAGTGTGACCAACCTCTGTGTGTATGTGTGTGAGAGAGAGAGAGAAAGAGGGAGAGAGAGAGAGAGAGAGAGAGAATGGTTAGTGATGTAATACTTGCCTGACTTTTCCTCCTTTTTTCAAATATTCAAATTAAAAGTTGAAATTAAAATACAAAACAAAACAAAACCCTCATTTTCTCAGTCCTCATCCACAAATATCCACTGGATGAAAGCAGTCAGTCAATCCAAGCAGTAAATAAAGAAGAGGGTCCTAAGAGAATCAGAGTTTAACTCTTCTTGCCACCGATCACAGTGGAATTGTACCTGCCCACTTATTTAATAAATGGTGCTAAGAAGGTAACTGATCTATCAATGTTACTGAGGGCATTTGCAGCACAGAACCCACCTGCTTTGCTGATATTTTTCTTCCTACCCCACCATGTGTTAGCTCCCACTTCCTCAAATCTGCCACACTCATCTGTCAGTAAATTATGTGCCTGTGACAGGTGACAGTCTTGGTAGTCAGAAGCCATCGTGACCCGACTCCATGCTCACCCAAGAGTTAGATTGCCTTAGTTCTGCCCAAGGAGCAAGTGCCAGTTCACTCCAATCCAGGTCTGTGAGCCCTTTTTATCTCTGAGCAAATTCAGGGGTTCAAGTAAAGGGCAAGTTATACTTTGATTCGGCTCTTTTTAATTTGTGTGAAGGTGAACTGAGGAAACATCAACTCAATTTTTCTCTCATTGCCTTTTTTCTCTCATTCTCAATCCTCTTTCTCTTCTTTATGATTAATAAAAACAACTGAGCAAAAAAAATCTGTTCAAGTGAATATATTATTTTATTGACTGTCAATGAGGGAAGAGACAGGTGGACTATATTCTGCACCTGAGGATCCAGGAGTAGAGCACTCAGGGCCTGAAGGGGGTGAATCTTCCCTGACATTCCTAAACCTTGAGGTGCCCTGGCAGTTTCTGTAACATTCATCTTTTGGCAAGGCCCGGGGAATGAGGCGGAGGGAGAGGACACAGAGAGAGATGAAGTGCCAGGCACTGGGAGTGGAGTGGCTGGTCCTCGGGGAGGACTGGGACAGTTCACAGACAGGGAAAGACGGTTTGTATGACAGAAACAATGATCTGGAAAAGTGACAAACGAACGAAAGAGGGACCAGTAAGAAGGATGTATTGTAACTTGTCCCTCAAATGAAGCTGAGTTTAAACACACACTTTTGGCCAAAGGTGAATGATTTAAAGAGATAAATCTTTATTACTACTGAGGCCACAATTAAACAATGAATTTTCCCACAAAAAGAGAGTTTAGAGCAGGAGTTCCTTCAGTGCTCCTGGGAAATAAAAGGGAAAAGTGTTTCTCAAATGTGGTAAAAAGCCGAGTGGCTGGGGGCCTGGAGAGGGAGGAAAAGTGAGGGGGAAAGACAGAATGAACGTGCCGCTCTTTGGAAGCTGGTTTCTGCCAAAAGCTGCTTCAGAGATTCAAACTTACAAAGGGCACCTACTCTTCTAAACTTATTGTCCACTTTCCAGAATCTCACTCCATCAATGACACTAACTTAACTGAGCTCTGAAAGCAAAAGCACAAAAGGAAAGGCCGTTCTCTTAAAATGCCAAGTTCTCCTTCTAGGGTCAGGTTGAGGGCATCCTGGCAAATCAGAAAAAAAGGGGGAGTTTTTTTCCACGGCCTTTGTTAAAAATAAACAGTTATTTGGGCTCCTTTATAAGTCTGAGACATAGAAAACATCTTAGAGGCAATATGGTTTTATGCCTCTTATTTTATAGGAGGGAGAGAGGGAAGTAACTAGCCCCTGGTTACATAGCTGGTGAGTGATTTGATTAGAACTTGGTTATTATTTCATTTTTTTAAAGCTCTCAGCATAGTATTGTGTTTCCTTTCCTTTCCATGTATCAGCTTTCTTTCCGTGATGTTTTCATTAAATATAGAATGAAGTCTTCTTTCAAACAAGAACAGGATTAAAAAAAGAAGATCCAAGTTAAGGAAGCTTCCATATGTTAATATTGCTCTCCAAATAGTAGTGTTTTTAGGGGACACTTAGGGACCTCCAGCAAGTTTCTTCCCTTCAGCTGGCTGGCCACTCTGCCTCAGAGATTAATTAGGAAAGGATAGAGAAAGGACCACGGCATTAGTTTTGACATATTTCCTCATCACTCAAACTCTCCATGTGTATTATGATGTTCCACTCGGCCACTTCTGACTTCAGAAAGAATTTGAGCTTGTGTGCTTTTTATTAGTTTGGATTTTTGTTCTCAGCCAGTTACCTATGAAAGCTTCTGTGGGAATTACTCCTGATCAGGACAATATCCATTAGGGGAGAACTGATCAACCCCAGAAACACTGTCCTCTGCACAGAGCAATGAGGCTCTTGGGACCCCTGTTTATGCTCCAACCTTGAGATCACTTTGCTGTTTTCCCCTCAAGCAGATTCCAGCAGCAGATACAATCTCAAGTCTCCAAAGTCAGAGCTGGAAACTAAACGACAACTTGGCTGTCAGTAATCTGGGCTTGAACCTGCTTTGGCATGGGAGCGGATAAGATGACCTCATAGGTCTTTTCCATCTGCAATTTCTGTGAACCATTGTTCTTGGGAATAGATGATTTAATAGGCTAATACATATTTGTGTTTGCCCACTCTTCTGTTCCTTGTATTTGTTGTATTTTACTTGGTTACCCTGGGAAGAACAAATATATTATGTAAGTCCAGAGACACTCGGAGGTCAAAATCTGCAAAGGGCAGGGTTTGAAGTGATGTGGTCAAGAAAGAGAGAGATGGTGGTGAATAGGAAACCTGAGCTCACAAGTGCTTTCTAGATGTTTCCAGAGCAAAGCTGGAGGAAAAGTACCAGAATGGGATGTCTTCTGGTGCAGTGAAAAGGATACAAACATGGAGACAGAAGACCTAGTTTGAACTCTGACTTACTGACTTCTAATGATCTCAGCTTCCACACAGATGATGGGTTCAGTAATACTTACCCTGCTTATTTCAAGGGGGTCGGTTTGAGAATCCTATGAGAGAGTATGTGTTTGCGTATTATAAGTGTAAAGTGATATATAAATTAGGGATATTGTTACCATTTAATTAAGTGATTGTTATACTCAGAACTGAATAGAAAAGTTTGTATATAAAGAGCTATGCCAAAAACAGCTATGTTTCCTGAAAGCAATTTTTGGAGAAAGGATACAAATTGACAATAGGAAATTAAAGTTAATCAGTGCACAGGAAGAAAGAGCAGTAAAACCTCAAATGTTCTCATCTTCTGGTTTGCTCAACATGTAAGTTGAAACTTACAAACTCTGAGAAATACTAAAAATCACCATCAATTTTTTCTTATTTCTCCTAGATATTAAGGTAATATTCTAAACAGTCTCCTATCCAAGAAGCTGATTGAAGTAACCTAATTCAGTAGAGATTTTTCTGAGCAGCTTCTAAGTATAAAAATCAAGACTTAGAGGGGAAAAAACACATTAAGAAGATACGCATCCTGTCTTTAGAATTGCAATTTAAATGGGAAAAATGTGTTCACAAATATATCTAATATTTCCAAGGGTTAAAATAGGATCAAAATGATTCTCACAGAAGAGTTTTTCTTCTATTTTATTTCCTCTCAGATTACTCACTGGTGTCTAGGGGTTGTCTTATGAGTTGACCTGCTCACTACTCATTGGCCACCATATTGCAAAGGCAATTGCCGTCTTCCTTCTTTCCTATTCCAGCTCATGATGTTAATGCCACCTGGCTTCATCTAAATCCATGGAAGCCTCTGACACTGCTGGCCTTCAGATGTGCCTCATCTACCAGTCCCTATTTGAAGTGCCACTACTGCACATCAGTGTCCCTACTGTGCTAGTAGCACAAGGAACATTAAATATACACGCCAGACAGGTATAGAAACAGAGCATAACAGGAGTGCTTAGTAGGAACCTATTGATTCTGCTCAGCTAGGAGAAAGTAGAGGGTCCACAGAATGCTCTGTCTGAAAGAACACATTTATTTCTCAATATGAACTGTGATTAGGATGTCAATAGACTGAAAGGGGAGAAGGGCATGCCAGGACTATGGAAGTGTATGGGCTAAAGCACAGGGATGTAAGACTTCATAACATAGTCTAGGAAAATAAATAAGGATATCTCTCAAAAGAAGCATAACAGAGTGTTAAGAATAACAATAGGAAGTTAGAACAAGGCCCAATAATGCCTACAAAAGATGGGTTGTGCATTTCTACTTTTCCACCATTGTACCTTCCTACAGTGAGAGGTGGAGTTGATAATATTTCCCTTCTCATTAACCAGTAAAACAGGAGTCCAACTAAAATCTTTTAAAATAAAAAAAAAAAAACCCACCAGAATTTGAATTAAAAACCCTCTGAGTGAAGTCCTGCAGTAGAGATGGGAGGTGTTGAGAGAGTAATGAAGCACATTATCAAAATGCCTGGACATCTAATCTCTCAGGGCTCAGAAGCCATAACTATCATCCACAGAAGTCCCCTGGTGATAGCAAACATAATCTTTGTTCAGTTGTCTGAGACTTTAGATTGAATAGTCTTTTTGCCATGACCCAGAAATGTCTGATATAGTAATTAGTACATTTGTTAAATTGGATTCTAAATACCACTACGTTATCCAAAATGCTGAGTCATTTTGATTATAGGTTCTGCTTAAATCCACAGAAAACACTCAGGTTTTATTCTAAGGGATAACAATTTGTGTTGAGATCCATGCTCCTGCACACACACATCTTTACACAACACTTTACAACGTGGTGTTCTCATACCATCGGCCAAGACACGAGGACAGCTCAGAGGTAGCCTTTTTGTGTTAAGAAGATTGCTTTCCTTTTTGAACCATATATTCTTACAGATTTCTTTGTTTATACTTCCTCCCCCATCTCCCTACACCACTCAATAGGAGCATGCCTGTTGATTTACAATCTCTGCCAGAGACTCTAGCAATGTTGTTCTGGTTTGGGTTTTTTTCTTTTTCTTTTTAGTGTATATGATGTTAATTGTGCTCTATATTAAATTATAAGCTCTTAGAGGGTAGAGTCTGCCACTCTTTGAAAATTAACTGTGAATTAATGCTTTGAAATTATGGTAATCATAACGATGCTGTCTTCTGTTATACATTATCAACTTTGGTTAGACAATGTCCAAAAAAATGCACCTTTTGAAGCAGCATAGGATGGAGACAGTCAGTACTCATGTTATCCCAGAGAATTTATCATTGTAACTAATCCATGCATCTGGTTGAATAAAAGTGTTTTCTATACACTGAAGATCAGTGTACAGAAAAACAGACCCCAGTGACACATTGGGGGCTGCTGGTTTGGCCAGCAAAAGCATGCTAGTTTCATTCTCTTTCAATATTACCCTTCCCTAGCCTACCTCCTCTCTGCCAAACCCACACACTTCCAAAACATGACACAGTGTAAAAAGAAGATAATAATCAAACAACTCCATTAAAAAGTGGGCAAAAGACATAAACAGAAACTTTTCAAATGAAGATAGACTAATGGCCAAGAAACATATGAAAAAACGCTCAACATCTCTAATCATCAGGGAAATGCAATTCAAAACCACAAGGAGATATCACTTAACTCCAGTGAGAATGGCTTTTATCCAAAAGTCCCCAAACAACAAATGCTGGTGTTGTTGCAGAGAGATAGGAACACTCATACACTGATGGTGGGACTGCAAACTAGTACAACCTCTATGGAAAGTAGTATGGAGATACTTCAAAGAGCTAAAAGTAGAACTACCATTTGATCCAGCAATCCCATTACTGGGTACTTACCCAAAGGAAAGAAAGACATTCTATAAAAAAGACACCTGCACTCGAATGTTTATAGCAGCACAATTCACAATTGCAAAGATGTGGAAACAACCTAAGTGCCCCCCAATACATGAGCGATTAATAAAATGTGGTATATGTATACCATTGAGTACTACTCAATCATAAAAAAAATGGTGAACTAATACCTCTTGTGTTAACCTGGATGAAACTAGAGACCATGCTTCTAAGTGAAGTATCACAAGAATGGAAAAACAAACACCACATGTACTCACCATTAAACTGGAGCTAATCGATCAACACTTATGTGCACATATGGAAATAACACTCAGAAATCAAGCAGGTGGGAGAGGGGGAAGGGTTAGGTAAATTCACACCTAACGGGTACAATGCATACTATAAGGGGGATGGGCACACATAACTTTGACTCAAAGAGTACAAAAGCAATTTATGTAACCAAAACATTTGTACCCTCATAACATTCTGAAATAAAAATTTAAAAAAAGCTGTACTTGGATTTCAAACCTTTTAAGACCTAAATAGAAAATACTCCATATTTTTTATGGAAAAAAAATAAAATAAAAATAGGGTTGAGGACTTACTACGTACTAGGGTCTGTATTAAGCCGTTTTCATAGAGATAACATTTGTTCATCATAGTAACTCTGCGATCCCCATGTATAGACACAGAAACTGAGGCTTTGGACAGGTTAAGTAAATTTCTCAAGGTCACAGGACAAGCATGCAGCAGGGCTGGGACTCAAATCCAGGCCTGTTAGCTCTAAAATCCATGCTCTTCAGCACAGCACTCTCAGTCTCCTCCATTCAATAACAAGGCTGATTTGTGACTGGGGAGGATGGGAAAAGGGGCTTATCACTGTGGATCTTGAGGCAGCTTTATTCCATCTTTTTTCTAATGGCATGAATGATAAACATAGCAATTAGCTCATAAGATCTCTGGATGATGCTATGGTAAGGCATTGATCATGTCACTTGGAAGACTGTTTTTTTTTAAAAAAAATAGAGAAATACATGGCCTATAATGGAATCTTGGCTAATAGGAAAAATACAAGGACTTAATCCAGGCAATAAATTATAAAATAAAGGAGGACTAATTTTTTTCTTTTTAAGGAGGACTAATTGGACACAAGCTAACATGAATATGATCTGGAATACAAAGTGTATGTTGTATTATCTTTCAAAAAGGGACAGGAAAAGAAAAAGGAGAGTGTGAGACAGTCTGTAGCATACATTTGAACAGAGAGAGACCAGGAAAATGAGCTTTTTTCCATAAACTCAGAAATAGTCAATCTTTTACTAAGGTAGTAAGTACAAATTTAATTTCCACTTAAAGAAAGGACAGAGTGGTTAAACATGATTTAGAGAGAAACTACCAAAAGATAGAAGAAATTGAAGATAGGAATTGTGGGTAAATGTTTATGGCATTTGAGTTGTTCAAAGAAAAAGATCAAGAGTAGCCCTCAACTCTATACCTAATATAAATATCGCATTTTTTGTTGGCTTCTACTTTTACAGAAGGCTAAAGAAAACATTTGTATTTCAGATTTATCTCACTTTAGGCAAAGAAAGTTTCTTTTATGAAAAATTAAATGTAAATCAAGAGTTTTAACCAAAATCAAACTTACGAACTAAAGAGCAGAAGGAATTCCATTAATGGATTCAAGTCTGAAAGAAATCAAACCCCTGAATTATTCTTTTCTATAGCACTATGAACAAACCACAGGTCTCTCCTAGTCTCAGCCACTCTCCCTCCAAAAAGCCTCTGTGAGTCAGTTTGAGCTATGACTGACATTATAAATTTTTCTAAAGCAATTGAAATGGAACAAAACCAGAACATCAAAATACTCTCCAAACCCAACCTGACCCAACCTGATATTTCATTTGGTTTGAGTCCCTGGTGTAAAAAAAAAAAAAAAAATGAGTCATAGTTTAAATGCACCAGAGAGCTCAGCTATTTCAAAAAGAAGCGCTATGATGGATGGTTTGAAAATACAAAGACTTTTATGAGATAAATAATCATCTACTGAACTATTTATTTTGAAAACATTAGCTTTTAGAAACTGATTTGTTTAAAACTACCTGGATATTTGTCAGCTTTGATCATGATGATGTGGCAAAACCAGGTATAGGTGGTGCTATTTGGTCCCCAGCATCTACAACTGGATTGACAAGATGGCCTTGTTGATTATTTTAAATTAAAAATTAAGTGAGTAATTTTGTGAGAAATCACATGATTTAACCTCTTTTACAGAAACAGAAGACTGGAGAGATTGACATCTTACACTCTCCACACTTAGAAATTTTAGGAACCTCAAGAAGCCAAAGTTATCCCATTCACTTTTACAGCTCTGCGTCAGTGCCCATTAGGGGGAGGCTTGTAAGATATGAGTGCTTTCTCCTCCCTTTGCTTTTACCGCAGGAAGACTGGGCGGCCCTTCTGGACAGCAACCTCAGCCAAGGAGTGGATGCCATGATTGGATTCCCTTTACCTCACCACTGGGATGGTTCTGAGTACTTTATAGAATTCATTCCCTCAAGCTTGCATTTCTTATTTCTCATGGAAGCAAAATACTACATTTCTTTTTCCTAATAAAAAAGGACCCTCCATGCCATACTTTCCTTGGTCTTGGTTTCTGTTTCCTTGCATTTGGCTCCTTGGTGGGGTCTTGGGGATAATTGCACCTTGGTACTCTTCAAGCTTTCAGCTGTATGTAGAGGCTTATTTCAATCAACCCCCTAACAACAAAGAGGTGGTGGTGGAGATGATGGTGATGACTCAGGGACAGATAAGTATAACTTCTCTTTCTAAGATGTGAAGCCATATAGCCTAGAGGAGAAATGTAAAAAGCCCCTAGTAGAATGTCTCCTTCTACCCATTTCACCCCTTCTTCCTATTGGTCTAATTGTAGGTTGGGACCCATGAAAAGCTGATTGAAGGTTAGGGAGAGAGTGGCTACTCGAATGCTGATTAGGCAAGAAATGTAATACCAAGGGAAGAAATGGATTCTGAGAATTTTCCTAACCCTGAAAAAAAGAAGGAAGGGGCAATTTTATAAAATAGAAAGACAGATACACGTGGAGAGATGTTAAATTTTACTGCCAGATATGTGACATTCAAATTGTTTATAACAGAGAGACCTTTATTTCAAAACTAGTTGTTTGATCTTGGGCATGTTATATAACCTCTCCCATCATATATTTCTCTAAATATGATCAATTGGGAATTATCTTTATCCAACAGTGTTATTTTGTGGATTAAATTGAAATGTAGAAATTGGATAACTTAGTACCTGAAGCATAATAGACTCAGAGAATATTAATTATCTTTCTATAAACTTAACTATTAAAACATGCAAGTGTATGCAGCAGTTCTATCATCCACTTATTGAATACTAGGTGCTTTATAGATTTTTGCCTACATTGTGTAATTTAATTCATTGTGTAAATTTATCTTTGCCTTGTCATGTCGGGTAAATGTTATCACTACCTTTTTCCAGATGATTTAAGACACAGAGAAGGCAAGTAACACCTAAAATCTCACAGCTCCTAAATGGTAGAATCAAGATTTGGAGCCATGAACTGTGGTACAAAATTATTACACCATTTTCTTTCCCAAGCCTGATAATGAAGCTTGCACAATTACCTCTAGGAAAAAGATCTATAGCTCTATTTTATTTTTATTTTCTGTCTGTGTCGATTGTGGTATGAGAGCAGAGGAAGAACTTTCTGTGTTATTTCTTTTTAAATTTTTTTTTAAATTTTAGATTTAGGGTGTACAAGTTGAATTCTGCTACTTGTTTATCTTGTATGGTGGTGGATTCTGGGCTTTTGGTGTACCTATCAACCAAGTAGCGTACATCGTAATCCACAGGTAATTTTTCATCCCTCATCACTTCCCCACTCTTCCCTTTTGAGTCTCCAATGTCCCTTATACTACTCTACGTAACATGTGTAGCCATAGTTTAGCTCCCACTTACCAGTGAGAACATGTGGCATTTATTTTTCAGTTCCTGAGTTACTTTATTTAGGATAATGGCCTCCAGTTCCATCCAAGTTGCTGCAAAAGACATTATTTTATTATTTCTTATCCCTCAGTAGTACTCCTTGGTTATGTGTGTGTGTGTATGTACACATACACCACATTTTCTTAATCTACTCATCAGTTGATGGGTACTTAGGTTGACTCCATATCTTTGCAATTGTGCTGCAATAAACATATGAGTACAGGTATCTTTTTGATATGATGATTTCTTTTCCTTTGGATAGGATACCCAGTAGTGGCATAATGAAGTCTTGATATCTGATATCTGGGAGAGCAAATCCTCTTACCTGGTTCTTCAAATGGGTCTTGGATAGCCCTGGCTTTCTTAAACTTTTGATATAAATTTTAGAATCAGCTTCTCAAGATCCACCAAAATTATCTAAAAAACTCCTTTAGGATTTTTGGGGAAATTGCACTAAATCATTTAAGATCAATTTGGAGAGAACTGACATCTTAAAAATATTGATTCTTCCATATATATTTATTTAGGTTTTCTTTAATTTTTGTGCTATACCTTTATAAATTTCTGTGAAGAGGTCTTACAAAGCTTTATTTAGATTTATTCCTACAAATATGGTATTTTGAAAATTATAAATGGCATCTTAAAATATGATTTCCATTTGTTTGTTGCAATTGAATGCAATGCAATTATTATTATTTTTTTATTATTTTTTTGTTTTTCAGCTCATTATGGGGGTACAAAAGTTCAGGCTATATATATTGCCCATGCCTCCCCATCCCCCCAAGTCTGAGCTTCAATTGTGTCCATTCCCTAGACAGTGCACATCGCACTCATCATGTAGATGTGCACCCATCTCCTCCCCCCACCCCATCCCCCCCAGTCAGAACTTCAAGCATGTCCATTCCCCAGGCAGTGCGCAACGCACTCATCAAGTAGGTATACACCCATCCATTCCACCCAGCCCCGACCTCTGTCTGATACCCAATTGGTGTTATTCCCAAATGTGCACTCAGGGAAACCAGTTTGCTGGTGAGTACATGTGGTGCTTATTTTTCCATTCTTGGGATACTTCACTTAATAGAATGGGTTCCAGCTCTCTCCAGGAGAACCAAAGAGATGCCATATCGCCATTATTTCTAATAGCTGAGTAATATTCCATGGTATACATATACCACATTTTGCTAATCCATTCATGAATTGATGGGCATTTGGGTTGTTTCCACATCTTTGTGATTGTGAATTGTGCTGCTATAAACATTCAGGTGCAAGTGTCTTTTTTTTAATCCAAGAATCTTAATGAAGTTATTTGTTATTTTGAATTTTCCATATAATGGCATAATCTGTGAATAATAAGAGTTTAGTTTGTTTCTTTTTAATTGTTATACTTTTTACTTATTTTTCTTATCTCGTAGCACTTTTTAGGACTTTGAATAGAAGTGGTGATACTGGGCATCTTAGTCTTCCTGAGCTCAGAGGGAAAGATTCCAAAATTTATTACCATTAAGTAAGGTGATTCCTGAAGGGTTTTTGTAGCTACTGTTCATAAGATTAAGGAAGTTTCTTTATATTCCTAGTCTGCTAGGATTTTTTTGTAAATTCCTAAATATATACTAAAAATTTCAAGTATTTTTCTGTAAATATTGAGACAACCATAACTTTTCTCCATAATCCTTTTAACGTAATGAAGTATACTGATTTCATTTCCTAATGTTAAACCCACTTTACTTTTTTGATCTAAACCCAAATTGGTCATGATATATTAACCTTGGTGTGGTTTTCTAATATAGTGTTTCAGATTTCTTGCTTCTTTGTTCATGAGTCAGGCTTACCTGTAATTTTCTTTCTCGTAATGTCTTTCTCAGACTTTGTTATCAAGGGTATGCTGGCCTAATAAAATAAAGATGGGAAGTTTGCCACCTTTTCTGTTCTCTGAAAGTGTTTGTATAAAAATGGCATGACTCCTTCCTGAATGTTTGCTGAAATTCACTGGTAACCTCTTTTGGCCTGGAGTTTTCTCTGGGTGAAGATATTTTTTACAGAGTTTATTTAATTAACAGCTTTAGCGTTTTTCATATTTCTTATTCCTTCTTTTACCTTTAGTAATTGTATATTTTCTTAAGTTGGACTTTTTTGCTAATTTGTTCATGTAGATTTCCAAATTCATTTTTTTAAGCTGTTTATAATTGTAGTGACCATATACTTTATCATCCCAATGGGACACTTTTGAGAGCAAGAGTAGTACTAAAAATACTTAAAATTGTATTATTTTTGAAGTGTTTATTTATTGACCTAAAATTGATTTTATTATTTTGGGGATCTCATAAAAAGGTTTTATTGAAAGTCTGTTTTCAAAAAAAAAAATCCATTCTGTAAAATATAAATAGCATATCTATTTCCATCAACACAAAAACTTTCTTTATATTGAGTACTTATGCATAAAATAACTTAAAAATTTATTCTTAGTAAATATTTATGTCATTAGATTAGTTTCTTAGCTGTACTTGTTACTGATATTACTTTACCATTGATATTTTTCTGAAAATACATTTTTCCAGTACTATCTTATTTTTAATTTTTTCATATAATTGCCTGCAGTCTTCTTCAAAGGTGAATTTTATCTTTCTAAATTTGAAATTTATGACACTTTCAATTAACTTTTCTTGGTAGATTAAAATAGTTTTAATTGAGAGCATACTCTTTCTACAGGTCATTGAGGTACTTCAAAAGCTCATAGTAAGTTCCTAGAATAAATTTTATTATTTTTTCATAATGAAATATATAAATATTACAGTCCAAATATTTTCCCAGGTTCTGTCTTTTTGCTTCAATTCAGACTAAATTTCTTTGAAAAGATATTTTTCCAAGGTAAATTCATCAAACAAGTTGTTTATGGCTATGATTCTTTTGAGCATTCACTAAATTTATATCCTACAAAATTATAGACCTTTTAAATTTCATTTTACTCCAGTATAGAATATAAATTTATCCAATTAAAAATAGGAGCATCATCAAAAGATTCTTATGACGAGTGAAAATATCACAAATCTCAATTATAATGTTTTTACAGTTAAGTCTTGTATACCATTTGGGTTGTTATAGTTTATTTCCTCAGTTCTTCCTTGTTTTTTTTTTTTTGTTTTTTTTTTGAGACAGAGTCTCACTCTGTTGCCCAGGCTAGCATGAGTGCCGTGGCGTTAGCCTAGCTCACAGCAACCTCAAACTCCTGAGCTCAAGCGATCCTCCTGTCTCAGCCTCCCGAGTAGCTGGGACTACAGGCATGCGCCACCATGCCCGGCTAATTTTTTCTATATATATTTTTAGCTGTCCATATAATTTCTTTCTATTTTTAGTAGAGATGGGGTCTCGCTCTTGCTCAGGCTGGTCTCGAACTCCTGAGCTCAAACGATCCGCCCACCTCGGCCTCCCAGAGTGCTAGGATTACAGGCGTGAGCCACCACGCCCGGCCTCTTCCTTGTTTTTTAAGGGATAAATTTGTTTCTTTTTATTTGAAGGTCTTATAAACTAATTTCAGTTAGTGACTCTAATAGCTAAAGTTTTATGTTGTTCCATTGTTAAATATTTTCATTAAAGTTTTCCAACTGATTTTGAGAAAAATAAACCCAAATTTTGGAGATCTCATTTACAAAGAACTTCAGAAGCATTGTAAGGACATCGAGGTTGGTTTACAAAGGAATTCTTCAAGGTCCACCCATTTCTAAAATCTGACTGATGGAGATAGCAAAGCCAGTATGTGGGCCCTGCCATTTTTTTTATCATCCAATATCACGTTCTTCAAAAAAGTCATAATAGTTCATTGTCAAATTACATACTTCTGTAAGTACTACCAACTAGATCTTTTATTTCTTTTTTTTTTTTAATTTCAGAATATTATGAGGGTACACATATTTTGGCTATATAATTTGCTTTTGTACAGTTTGAGTCAAAGTTATAAGTGTGCCCTGCACCCAAATAGTGTGCATTGTCCCCATTAGGTGTGAATTTACCCATCTCCCCTCTCTCTCCCAGCTACTTGATTTTCATTGAGTTTTGCTTCCATATGTGCACATAAGTGTTGATTGATTAGTTCCAGTTTAGTATTGAGTACATGTGGTGTTTGTTTTTCTAGTCTTGTGATACTTCACTTACAAGAATGGTCTCCAGTTCTATCCAATTTGTTACAAAAGATGCTAGATCACCATTTTTTATGGCTCAGTAGTACTCCATGGTATACATACACCACATTTTATTAATCCACTCATGTATTGGTGGACACTTGGGTTTTTTCCACATCTTTGCAACTGTGAATTGTGCTGCTATAAACATTAGAGTGCAAGTGTCTTTTTTATTAAATGTCTTTTTTTCTTTGGGGTAAACATCTAGTAATGAGATTGCTGGATCAAATGGTAGGTCTACTTTGAGTTCTTTGAGGTATCTCCATGCTGCTTTCCATAGAGGTTGTACTAGTTTGAAGTCCCACTAACAATGTATGAGTGTTTCTTTCTCTCTGCATTCATGCCAGCATCTGTTGCTTTGGGACTTTTTGATAAAAGCCATTCTCACTGGACTTTATGCTGGGACTGTACAGTTGTTTTTCCACAAAAACTTCTCATTCCTCTAATTTCCTACTTTTCTCACAGACCCCACCATTGCTGCCTTGTGGCTTCCTGCATCTCACAGATTGCAGCATGAGCCTTGGCACAACTCACCAGCATACCACGTAACTGAATATTCTCCCACCATCAGAACCTGGAGTCAGCTGGTGCTGTTTCTCCTGTCTGAGTAACCAGTGAGTGCCATCCTGTTGCCTATGAAGGAAGGTGTTGGTTATGCTGTGTCTGGTTAGGGTTAGTGTAACAGAGACAAATTATCATCCATCATCTTCAATTTTAGAATGAGAGCGCTGTTCAATTAAAGTATGTCTCATATACTACTAGGTCAGGGCATGGCAGAGATGAAAGTATAAAGGAGAGGTCCACCCAATACATCCTGGGTTATTTTACTATAAGTATTAAAAGTAATACTTTGTTACAAAAGGAAAACTCAGGTGAAATGCAAAGCAGTTGGATTACCAGGACAGGAGAGACATAAACTGGGACATACAATGATTTTATAAATACCCTTTGATAAATTTTCTTTCTCTCCCTCTCTCTGGAGAATTCAAAGCATATACCAAGTCAGAATAGTATGATGAACTATAAATGTTCTTATATCACAGTTTCAACAATTATCGACACATGTCTAGTTTATTTCATCTATATTCTTCCAACTACCCCCTTGTTCTGGATTATTTTAAAGCAAATCTCAGATATCATTTCATTCATCTAAAAATTCCTTCAGATGTTTGCAGGATCTTTAGTAGTACTGTCCCTTTGTGATTTTTTATTTTTAATTGTATCTTTTCCTTTCTTTTCTTGAATTTCTTCTCTGACATTTATTAATTTTGTTAGACTTTCAATGTTTGTCTTCTCTATTTATTGTATCATTAATTTCTCTTTATTATTTTCTTCATTGTACTTTATTTTTGTTTAATTGGATGTTCTTTTCCTAACTTCTTAAAATGTATGACATCTCATTGATTTTCACCCTTTCTTCTCTGTCAATAAATGCATCCAACGTTACATACTTCTAAGAATGCTATAAGCAACATTTCACAAATATTTCGTATAGTATCTTATTTTCATCTGGCTCAAAATATTTTCACATTTTCATTGTCATTTTTTGATTCAAATTCTGAAATATATTTTCAATTTCAGGTAAGTCAAAATGTTTTCTAATATTCACTGTGATTTTAACTGGCCCATGTGTTACTTCGAAGTGTATTTCTTAATTTCCAATCATAGAAAGATTTTCAATTTTTTAAATTATGGGTTCCTAGCTTAATCTAATTGTGGTGAGGAATCATATCTTGGATGCCACTGGTTGAGATGTGTTTTATGTTACTCTTCATTTCAAACAATCAATTTTTCTAAATTTTCCATATGTTCACAAAAAGAATGTGTATTTGGCAGTGGTTGGGTGTGGTAATGTAAATAATCAATTAGTTAAACTGAGTAATCATGTTATTCAAATCTTTACTTTTTGTTGTTGCTATTGTTGTTGTTTGCTTGTTATATCAGTTACTGAAAGTAGCGTGTGAAAATCTCCCACTATAGTTATGAACTCATCTATTTCTCTTTCTGTCAAATTTTTAAAATATATGTTGAGTCTATGTTCTTAATTTATAATTGATATATATATATTTTTTTTCCTGGTGCATTAAACATTTTATCATAAAAAATCCTTTAATTTTATAATACTTTTTTTCTTAAAGTATACTTTGTCTGATATTGAATAATTTTGTCTGATAGATCACCTTTCTTTAGTTAGTATTTATATGACATAATTTTCCTATTATTGTATTAATAGTTTCAACCATTATGGAGATTATAATATGCATTTAATGATTTAAAGACATCAAATATTAATTTCTATTTTGCACTTTTCCCAAAGACAAATGATTTTCCTTATTTATCTCATTATTGACTTATATGCCTTTATTTTTATGAAAATAATATTTATTTATATTTTACATATCTCAACTCACATGGAACATTATTATAATTGACTATATAGTCAAAATAAGTTGTACTTATTGCCATATTTGCTATTTACCTTGCTGCCTTTGCTTCTTACATCTCTGCACTTCCTGTGGGAATTGCTTTCTTTCTACCTAAGTAAACCCTTTGGTGTAAGTCATCTGGAGACAAATTTCATAAATTGTTTTTGGCTGAAAATGGCTTTATTTTATTTTAGTTCTAAAGGCTATTTTCTCTGGGTATAGAATTTTAGGTTGGCAACTATTTTCTTTATTATTTTGCATTTTTCTGGCTTCTGTTATTTCAATTGAGAAGTAAGATTCACCTTACTAGCACTTTGATACCTTCAAGCAGACTTTTTAAAAATGCTTTTTGTCCAGCTTTTCCAGTTGTCTTCAGTGGAAGGATTTATCTGAATTCTCTAGCACTCTATTAATGGAAGCATTTATATAATTTTTCCAAGTATGAATGAATGAATATCATAAAATATCAACTTTGCCTGAAATACTTTTCTTTAGTCATTTTCTTCAAAGAAACTACTAATATAAATGTCCAACCCTGAGTTTCAACCAAGTTTCTTGCTGGGATTCAGACACATCCAGTTGTGTTTAGCAGGCATCAGTTGCCAAGATTATGTTGTAGATATAAATGAGGACCCTCCTGGGAGAGAGCTTTGGTGGCAGAGTGTGAGCTAGGATAACAGTGCCTTAGCGGTGAGGGTGGGAAGTGGCAGTGGTGGTCTCTTTTCTCTTCACTTAGATTACCACTTCCTTCCCCTAATCAATCTGAGTCTCTACTGGACTCATGCTTGAGTCCAGTGCAATAAGGCACATTAAGAAAAATCAGCAAGCACTGCTTTCATTGAAATATCTGCACAAGATTGGTAGATATGATTGGAATTGGTTTGGAATCCATTTCATAGTTTAATCTACAAGGGGCAAAGAGGTGTTCACTCTGTCTTAACAGCAAACATGGCACCATTTTGGAGTCTTTAATGCTCCATGATATGAAAACAAATCACCATGATGGTGATTGTGTCCAAGGTTGGGTAGTGGCACTAACTACTTCCATGAAGGCCTTGGTGACCAGTAAGCATTAGTTGTAATCACCTGTGCTTTTGTGGACTGTATAGGCTTCAAAAATACAATCCATGAAGGATCTGGAGCTGATGAAGAAAGTGATGTATGTCACACTATTAATAGCTTTAATTGTGGTTCTTAAATGCATCCATGACACCTAGAAAACAAGAATAATGCTGATTTCTGAGCTACAGATTGTCATGGAAAGTTGTAGAAATAGTGGAATAGAGCCCCCTGTTGGTCACTATTGTGATACCAACGTGCTTATACATTATGATGACTATTGTGCCTTACCATCCACTAGGTAGTGACCATTGTAGGGAGCAGAATTTATTCAGAAAATACTTTTCATACAGAGTGAGTAAAGTACCAGACTTCCCAAAGCCAGGGTCTGTAATCAAAACAATTCAGCTAAGACTCAAATCAAGGGACTGTGTTGAAGTTAATCTGTAGAAATTACCCCTTTCTCTTCTGCCATTTAAGTCAATGTGACCTATGTGAAGTGGCTGTCTTCATATTGCTTTTTACCATGAATGAAAAATATTTTCCCATCATATTAAAGCTCCATTAGGCATCTACTACATGACAGGCATTGTATTAACACCACACATGCAATTCCTCATTGATCTTCACCACAGTATTGTGGAGTAGGCATCATAAGAAAACTGAGGCAAAGAGAGATAATCTCAACCATGATTACAGAGCTGGTAAGTAGCAGCATCAATGTTTGAAGTCAGGTTTGTCTATTCTAAAAGCTATGATTGTTCCAACCCTCAACATTGCCTCCCTTAATCATGAGAATTTATGGACATGTTGGGAAGGAAACCTCATGGTATGAAATTTCTTTACAAACTAAACTGAGTACATTCACCTCTAATTTTTCCTTGCCTGTATTATCATTCGGGGCTGGATCATGGCTGTTACAAAGGGTACCTGGCTTTAGGATGGATGAGGTTTCACCGTAAAAGCACTGGGGAAATTTGAGAGGAATTCTATCTAGGTTTCTGGATGCTATGCACATTTCTTCAAAACTGTAGAATACATAAGTCAAACATACTTCTTGCCTGGAATGGTGCATTCATTTTAAGATTACAAAGAAAGCTCTTCATGTCAAATAATATAATGTTACATGGAGGTAAAAGAAGTATTGTTATTGAGGGCAGAAGAAAAGAAGCCAATAAAATGATGCCCTGCAGCTAAAAGGTGTGAATTTACAGGAGGATAGAAGGAGAAGGGAAGGAGGGAGGAAAATATAGAAGAAAAAAATCAGAGTGAGAAAGAAGAAAAATTAAATAGAGCAGGGGAATCTATCTAATCCAGTTTATGCCTATGGAATAAGATGTCCAGGGATTTAAATATTTACCCACTTTGTAGGAAGTTAATGATATTTAAATTAGGTTTTACCACTTATATAATGAAGGGAAAATCCTAAGGATTAAATGAGTTTGTTTGTTTGTGTTGAGGATATGTCACCATATAATTACTGCTTTGTTAGTATTAACCTTTATTTTGTGTATTCTTTTGAAAATAATACTTTTCAATTCTTAGCAGATTGTTCTGTAGGCATAATTAGAGCTGGATTTTGCACAGTGCAAAATAATTGGTGTCTTATTCCTTATGTCAAAAATTAAAAAAAGAAAAGAAAGAAGAATAAAAATGTAAGAGAAGCTCAGAGTTAAATGTTAACTGGAGTCACTAGCTAATAAGCTAAGAAATGAGTAGATATTTCTTCACTTTTTCTAGCCTTGTTACGCATTTATTAAAATGACAGAAGTCTCCATGTTCCTTAACCCCCTTTTCTATGCTGAGACATGTCTTGATGATGCAATAGCAATACAATAAATCAGCCGTAGAATTCAATTGGGTGTTGCTAAAGATCACAGTGGCGTAGCTGGTGGACTATTTCCAGAAGTTTGCAAAATAAAAGAAATGGAGAAACTAGGCAAAAACCATGGAAGCCATAATTCTCAGGCTGATTGGAGGCTGCAGGTCAAGCTGACACTGTCATGGCCTAACCCTGTTTCACTCTGGTCCTAGTGTTCAAGAAGCACCGCTTATTTATTTCCTCATTTGCTCCAAGCTACTCACCCTACCAAAACTGGATTAAGTTAAAACTGTTGGGTTTCTCTTGGAGACCTCAGAAAGCTATGCCCCACAGCTTTTCATCAGTGTCTCAAATGCGTCTGCCAACAGTGAAGATCTCTCAGGGAGAAACATGTCATCAAAAATTGCAAGTTCTCAGTCACACCTTTTGATGAAAAAAAAAAAAGGTTTCTCTCCCTACCACCCAACTCCAGCCTCTCCTCTTACGCGGACCTCTTTAAATAAAACAAACAAGTTCTAAAACCTCTCCAGGGTCACTCTTACCCTTGTCAAGACTATGTTGCCCACTTTTGGCAACACAGATCTGGTCTTTTGCCCAGTAACCTGGTGGTCTTGGCAAAACCTTATGCAGGTTCCCATGCTACACATCCAGAGATTGTGGGGTTTGGTGGTTACAGGGAACGAGCCAGAGAATCTTGTGTTTTAGTCTCTGCCGAGCAACTCAACTCTCTGACCTTGCAGCTGAGTCATTTGGATACCATTGACTGAAAGCAAGAATTTGGGGCAAATATAGGAACCTCTGAAATCCAGATGCTGTCTGTGATCTGTGTTTTCCCAGATCAAATAAACAAGCACGAAAAGCAGTCATCCAGGCCCATGGAAAAATATTATGTGCCCCAGATACTTTTGTGGCTGGTGGGTGGCTAAATTAGGTTCTTGTTTTGTCTAAAGGCATTTGAGTATATATAAAAAATTATATAGCAAAAATCTGGTGTCCTGAATCTCTCCAATTATGCAAACTACTAGTCTTAAAAAATCTGTCAGTGACAAAGCATAAACATAAATTAAAATCCAATTTACCAATAAAACATATTGCTTGCATATTGCACAAAAGCTAAACGCATCAAGTCAAAACATTTAGACATCCTAGACCATTACTCACAGTTACACTATTCTGGAATCCTATCGTAATTATCATTAACTGTAGCCATGAAAACTTGAAGACCCTCAGGTTTCTCAGAACAAAGATACACATAGTTTGAAATTTCTTGTACGACATTCAATCTGGCTAAGAAAAAAAAAATGTTTCGCTAAGATCCAATTTCCGTTGAGAGGGTAGCTGACATTTAGGTGCTTTTTCTAGGTATGCTTTCTTTTAGAACACTTGTTGGGTTTGGGCGTTTACTTCCCTCCAACTGTGAAGATCTAGAATAGATGGTCTGGAAATCCTCAAAGAAAGCCAGACTTGGTCATCCTAACCTTTTAAAATTCCTTCTCCTTCCCTTTTCATCCATTCACCCAAACCCCGAAGGAATGCAATAATCCTCCCTATCTAGCACCTTGTACTTTTCCATATGTGAGATGAAAACTTCCGAGTTAGCCAAACTGTGCCTCCTCTTCCTCCATCCTAGCCTCTTCTTTATTGTCTGAGGCACTCAGTGTTTAAAAATCTTTTTGCTGTTCCTTGGATGCTAGGTAGGGTGCTCCCTACTTTTCCTTTGCTGTCTAGGGTCTTCTTTGAAGGCCTTTGATTTCCCAGCCAATCAGTGGGCTACCAGCTTAGTGATTATATTAATGGGGAAGGTCTGATGTAGAAGTAAAGCAATTAAAAGGGATTAGGAGGTAGAAACATGGAAGGATAATCTTGGGTCCCCACTAAACTTCAAGAGATTACTTTCCTTCTCTATGCCCTACTTTCCTCATTGGTAGAATGATGGGACTGGGTAAGATGCTCACAGACTTTTCTTAACCTACCATTTAGTAATTTACTGATTTTTCTCTTTTTGCATGATTTACATACATTGTAAGAGTGGCTTTCTGGGAATTCTTTCCTTAGAATTCTATCTCTTCTAGACTTAAATTCTCTATGGTGAGAATTTCAGGCTAGGTAGGAGCTAACAGCAATCCATAGCAGATTTCTGGGCCATTTAAACTTCCATAAACCGTGTAATAAAATAATAAATTAACATTTATTAAGCACTTGCTATATGTAAAAATTATCCTGGGATTTTGATGTATGTTAACTCATTTCATCTTTACTGTAACAGATAAATATGATAATCACCGTTTTATAGATCAGAGACATGGCATAGGGAGATTGTGTACATTGCCCAGGGGACACAGCTGGTAAATGACAGAGCTGAGATGTGA
The DNA here is from genome assembly GCF_041146395.1 of Eulemur rufifrons. NCBI lineage: Eukaryota > Metazoa > Chordata > Mammalia > Primates > Lemuridae > Eulemur > Eulemur rufifrons. Next base: position 26,252,926 of record NC_090998.1, on the reverse strand, counting down.
AACGCAGGCAATCTGGCAAGGAAGCCGTATTCTTTAAGATTCTCACAAAGAGTTCATGCTTTTTGATGGCTTCACCTGCATAATTTAACACATCTCATTATAGAATCAGCTCTTCATCCACAAACTCCACAACATCACCATTGGTCCTAAAATCTCACTACAAGCTATGGTGTCCTTGATCACTTTAATGAAAACAAGTAAACCTTCCATTCAGTTTTCTCCCATCCTTTGTGTATGACTGACCACTTAGCCATGAAAATCTACTTAGTGTTCAAGGTCAAAAGCCCCAGGTCCTAAATTTAAAGTCTTTGCCATGCATGCTTTACTAAACTTATAACAACTTTCCCTGGTGTATCTGCCAGGCTGAAACTCTACCTGCTTAATGGCTTTTTTTTTTCCTGATTAAAGCAGGTAGCTCTCCTATTTATTCATTTAACAGTTATCAAGGAGTTACCATGAACTAGGTATCATGCTAGGACATAGGATAACCATGTTAAGTAGGATATACAGTCCTTGAGCTCTTTGAATTTAATGTCAAGATAGGGAAAATATCCAAGCAGTGATTACAACACACAGTGGACAACCCCCTGTGTTCCAGGGATATAAAAAATTAACCTACATCAACTCTTCAGGTTAAAATGTATTTTTCAAGAAAGCAAGTGTAAAAAATGATATTTCTCATTCCAATCTTCTGTGTTCCTATAATTCTGTGTTCTTTTATAGAATGAGTAATTCTAAATCTAGGGACATAGTGTACATATCCATGTGTACACCTTTGGGCACACATGCACTACTGCTAAGGAACAATAATTGCTATTACTCATATCTTGATAAAATGCCACTTCCTTCTCCTGCCTTGTACGTTCTCCTTCACCACGTTGCCTCAATTGACATCTCTGACACACCTGCACTGTACCACAGGCAAGATGTGCATTGAATAATTCAGCCTATAACTCCTGTAAACTTCCATAAATTTCTTACTTCAGATATGTTTTAGGTTGAAAATGGTGTCAAATGATGTTATAAATTTTTCTGGAATTATAGGATATTAGGAACAAGAGAGGTGTTGGATGAAGCTCTAGAAAAAGCCTTTAATTTTTCTGAAAGTGGTCCTAGCCTCATGAATCCAGACAGCAATGGCTCACCAAGTCTTACTGTATATTAACAATTGATTCACACAAGCCTATTTTTAAGACTTTCCAAGAATGTCTCATATCTAAGGGGTGTTCCCCTTTAGTGCTTCTGGCATTCCTTTCTCCTCATGCTTTTATCAGGCTAATTAAAATTTCTTCTTCAAGTCTTGGCTTAGATGTGTGTTTTCCCCAGGATGCCTTTTCTAATTCTTGGTCTGCCCTAGGTGCTTCTCCTCTTTGTCTTTCCCGATGGACTGTGAGTCCCACGACTACCAACGCCACCAGGGATGGCTGTGATGCCAACCCTCAGCCCAGTGCTGGCTCAGAGCCAGTGCTCATATTTAAGTATAAAGGGATGAATGAAGTACATGTTCCTTTTGAGTTATCTTTGAGGAAAAGGAGGGAAGACTCCTAGAAAGGGTCTGAATGGAAGACATTGTGTCCTAAACAGTACCACCTTTTAAAGATAGGGCAGATTCACCTAACAAGTCACAGCCTTTCAAGAAAAACAAACATAAGCATTTAGCAACTATAGGGGAGAAAAAGTAATATATTATCCTCACCCATTGCAAGATTTATGGCTGACACCTCTATAACAATAGACAGATTAACAAAAGAAAAGCATAACAGATTTATTTAAACAAAGTTTTACAGGACACTGTAGCTTTGGAAATGAAGACCTAAAGACCAAGACAAATCTGTGTATTTTTAGGCTTAGGTCTGAAGAAGAATGGACAACATGCAGAAGTATAATTGAACAGAAAGGGGCATGACCTCATGGTAATAAACTGGGAGGAACATAGCAAGACCTGTTTGTTCAGATTCTTCTTGGCTTCTCTGTATGACATCCCTTCCCTTGGGGTATAGGGCAGGACACCTGTCATATGAGGGTCTTCAAAAAAGAAGTGGGCAGAGAAGGTCAGAGAGACCTTTCTGCTTTTGCAGTTTTCTCAATTTCCTCCAGCTTAAAACACTCCATATGCCAAGGTGCCATATTTTGGTGTCTTGTCAATTTCAAGCATCCCAGTTATTTTCTCCCCCTTAGATGAAAGCAGTTACGGGGCCTGGGAGCTGGGAGGGGTTGCGTTTCTCTGCTCTATCATTTTATTTGTCCATGTTTGCTAATCCACCTCCTTTGATGGAATGTGAGCTGCTAAGAGCATCCTGTCCAGGGCCTGGTACACGGCAGGGAGAGTGGATAGATGCTTAAATAAATGAATGGAATAAGTAAATGGTTGAAGGATTCATTTAGCAATGAATCCTTCACATTTAAGGAAAGAATCTCATGTCTTTCCCAACCAGTTCTTCAGGTAAAGACCCTGGCATCTTGGAGAACTGCTGTGAAAGCTTTTAGATTAATAAGAAAAAAAAAATCCTGCCTGTAAGACATTTATGATATAGAAGAAGGATCCTTATACACAGAGATAAAATATCACTTAATATCAACAAATAGTGATGGATTATGTTACTCTCTTGAATCTCTAACCTCTGGAAAATGGTTTTGTTTATTGAGCAGAGGATGACCGGAACGTAACGGTTTCAACACAGGACCTCCTAGTGAAAAAACAATTCGAGTTTAGGTGCTTATTTAGCTGCTATGAAGTTTAATAATAAAGCAGGTATAGAAGGTTTCTCTTGATGTGATTATTTAATTGCATGAAACTTAATTAAAAAGCACATATATGTTTTCTGCCTGTTTGAAGTTTTAGTTAAGATTGTTTTTTATCCTTCTAAATCATTAGGAGATGTTTCTTTCCATTTCTGGAAGCTCTGACTATCTATGGTGGGACAAGATGGGAAATCACAAGCAGAAGAATAAATTCCAGCCATGTTCTAGGACTGAAAACAAGTCCGTGCGCCTGCACCCTTAGGCTTTTTCTTTATTTCACAATTAAAGGGGAAGACCGCATTTATTTCCTTCCTACTAATTTTGTTTCACTCTCAAATGACAGTAGGAGAAGAGAAAATAAATAAAAATGTTACACTTGAGTATAGGCTCCACGATTTGACAGCTGTGTGTCCTCAGGCACGTCACTTCCGTGGGGCCTCAGTTTCCTCGTTTGTTACATGAGACAAGCAAGGTGGCTCTGCCGGTGCAGGCACAGACGGCCTCCAAGGTCCCTTTGAGTATCATCAGTGTCTTAATTGAGGGAGACACATACAGAGCAGTCAGGTGAGAATCTCACCTTCCAGGACACAGAATTCCAGGGCTTTGTGAGGCAACTGGCCCAGAGGTAAGAACTTGGGCTTTGGAGCCAGATAGACATGGGTTTGAATCCTTGAATTAGAACTCACCAGGCTAGCTGTCATTCGGGAAGTTATGCACCTGAGTTATGTCGTTGCGTCCGTAAAAGGAAAATACCATTTTTACCTCATGAAAGTGTCATGAGAATTAAAAGAAAAAAACAAATGAAAAAATGTCCCAGTTCTCAATAAATCTTTGTCTATACCCCACCCCTGCCCTGCATCTCACACACACGCGCGCGCGCACACACACAGACACCCATGCAAACACACCCCTCAGTCAATACACAGCAATTCAGACGGGCGTGTGGCAGGGCCGGAGAGATGCTTCACAGCAAACTCACAGGTCTCTCGTGCCATAGATCACCAGACAGCACCTGCGACCAGGAAAATGTGTTCTCATTGACTCCGGCAAATCAAAGGTAGGCCTCCTGAAGCCGAATTAGATGAAAAAAAATCTCAGACAAAGGAACTTTGGTTGGAAATATCCATTTCTAGGCATTTGCGATGCCAGTCATGGCTGGCAAGACTCCCTTTTCCAAGAAGGGGACTCCCTCCATGATGGCTTAGGGCAAAAGTCCAGACTTCACCCTGTCTCCTTCCAGAAAACAAGAACCTCTCAGTTTGTGTTGACGAGAAGATTGTCGGTTTCACTCCAGCTGGAGGTGAAAAGAATGTCACCCTCTTCTCAGCCGAGTGGAGCCCACAGAATTTGCTGAGGGTGTGGAGGGGGTGTTTTTCTCAGTGTCTGTGTGTGTGAGTGTGTTTGTATTTGGGGGTGTGAGGCAGGAGATGTATTGGAATAATGGCCTCAGAGCTGGGATTTGCTTTACGCACTTGTACACTGTGTGTGTTGTGCACAGGGGGTTGGAAGATGAGCCAGAAATAATCCCCTCTAGAGACAGAGCAGGGCCGTTCCTACTGGCTGGGCCATGGGGAGGCTCCCCCTTCTTCTGTCCTGGAGAAACTGCTGTCGACAGATTGCTGGGGTCCTCTCAGTTCGACGTCCGTGTTGAGAATGTGTAGGGAACACTGGGGAGGGGAAAAGAAGGCCTGCTTCAGTGTGAGGAGGGCCACGCTGCCTTGGTGGGGGTCACGCTTGATGCTTGCAGCCTTTGCCCCCAACCGGGCACCATTGTGCTGGGGTGGGGTGGGGGGTGGGGGCATCGGTGTAATCTCAGGTTCTGACTGAGTGAGGCCCCAATAGCAGATCTCTTGTGTGTGACACTGGGTTAGGGCCCATATCTGTTAGTTCTGACCAATTCCTGGTACTTTTATCCCACTAAGAATATGGCTCATAGACAGTGGAGCTGAGGAGACATAATAGGGCTTATCCTGATATACCCATTCATAGCTTCCATTCCTAACTCTTGGAAAAGTGGACCACGGAAGAAGTTGTGGAGAGAGTAAGCCAAAGTGAGGACTTGGGCACTCTCTGGGAGACTCGCTGGACCTGGCTGAAATATGGGATTCTGAGACGAGTGATGCGGACCTCGTGTTCTACGTTCAGCTCTCTCTGCTGTCTTCCACGGTTGTGGGGCTGGGGGACCATCTGTGTTCCCCATTCCTCCACCTCCCAACCCACTGATCTCTGCTTGGTCTTGCTGGGCAAAACTGAACCTAAAAAGCAAGTGAACCTCCTTATTGTCATCTTCATAATCATGTAGTGAGAATATCATTTGGGGAGAAGAGGCTATGGAAATTTATTTTAACAACAACAATAATAATGATAACACCCCTCAGATGAGCGGGGCTCTCGCTTCTTATTTCCACGCTACTGTGCTCTGGTTTGGCTGGCCTCCTTGGCTTGGCAAGCTTGATCCACTTCATCTCCCACTTTTCCTGTTGGCTGAGCTCCCATTCTCCTCTTGGCTCCTGTAGCTTGATTCCTGGCTGGCTACACTAATCCCACATAATATTTTACGCAAATTTATATGAACCCCATTACAAAGCTTAGCAAGGAAGCACTGTTTCTTTTCCTTGATAGAATTAATCATTTGTAACTTGGCTCTAAGTAGCCAGTCCAACTTGTGCATCCTTAGTTTTTGC